>NC_143057.1:86760000-87022500 GCF_052426305.1 Pelodiscus sinensis
CTGCTGTGAAAAGTGATATTAGCAAACATACAAATACCATTTTTCATAGCAGCAGATTCACTAGCTATTTCCTATTGGAGCCATTTCTGATTTTAATGCCCAGGATTCATGTAAAAATCTCTTTCAGTAATTTAATAAACTTGTTTTATTCTTTAATCCAGATTAGTCTTTAAACTAAATTGCTTCGTAACTCCAGTTAAAGTTGGAAAATGCTGCATGTTGACCCTTTCCAAAGGCAACAGATCTCTACTATCCAAACTGTCCACACATTTGAGGATGAAACCCTTGAGCATACATTTTGGGGAAACCCTTCAAGTAATAACCAAGGCTGCTGCAAGCCACAGTGTGACTGTAGTAGAACTGGCAAGTTGCAGCGATCTATAAACACTAAGGCTAGGACTATACTACAGCTTTTTCCAATTTTTTTTTTTGGACGAGGCTTTTCTGAAATTTGGCCCGTTTACACTGGGCCAAATTTAAGAAAATCCACTTTTTGGAAGATCCTTTCTTCCTCATGGAATGAGGAAGACAGGGCTTCTGAAAGAGCACGTTTGTACATCCTTAAAAAAAAAAAGCGCGCAGAAGAGCAAATACGTTCTCTGGATGCAGCAGAGTTTTTCTGGGACACCTGGTATCCCGGAAAACCCCGACAGTGTAGATGTACCCTAAAGCTTCATCTACACTGCGAGATCTTCCAGCAAAAACTATGCTAATTCAGGACTCATTTGCATGTATCATGATCTCATTAGATTATTTTCTGCCCTTTCTTTTTGTGCAAGGGGTTTTTGCGCAAAAAGAAGCAGTGTGGATGGGTTATTTTTGTGCAAAAACCCTGGGAGAGGCATAAGGATCTTGCACAAAACAGGGTTTTTGTGCAAAAAAAAGAATCCACACTGCTTCTTTTTGCACAAAAACCCCTTGCACAAAAAGAAATGGCAGAAAATATGCTAATGAGGTCCAACATTAGCATATTTTTTGCCAGAAGATCTGTGTAGACATAGCCTAAAGGTGTGACTAGTGTGCTGTTTGGCTCTTTGTGAGCAGGTCAGGCTGGGAGCTACAGCAGCAAAGCTTTGAGAGGTACCTAGGGTTGCAGGGAATGTGATGACGTAGCCTCTCTAACCTGGTTTGCAGCCTGGAATGTGATTGCACCTAAGCCAGTTTTGCAAGAAAGTTAAGAGGAAAAGGCAAAAGAGGTTCTTACAACCTGCAGTCCTGGGGTTAGCGCACACACCTAGTATGTGGGAGACCCAGCTTCAGTTTGAACTTGGCTTTTTCACTTTGCTGGGAAGTGCCCTAATCACCAGACTGTAGATAACCAAGTTGCCCTCACTCTTTTTTTTTAAAGCTGGTCCATTGTGTATAAGTACCTAAATATTCATTGGGCCAGAAAGAATGAGGGCAGCTCTGTAGTTCAGTGGGTAGGGCACCCACAAGGGTAGGAGATCCCTTTGTGAATCAAGCGTCAAATATTTAACTTTATTAGAAACAAAGCACTCTCTCTTCCCTCCTCCCATAGTAAAGGTATTTATCGATGAAACATAGCTGTGGCTGTATCTTAATTTGTTGGGTCACATTTGGTCATGGTATGACCTTAGGAAGAGGCAAAAACTGCACACACAACAACCCACAGCAAATGTATGCTAGGCCACTTCCTGCGGTAGCAGAAAATTCAGTAGGAGCAGCCAGGCTGAAAGGAAAGGAGAGGCCCTGTGCATGTGGAATTCCTCCTCAAGCTCTGAAATCATATCACAGCGTCATGTCTTGATCTGTGAGTGACTTGAAGGGGAAATGGGAGAGAGAATGGCTGCAGTTGCTTGGCAATCCATGTGCATAGCAACAACTCTCTCATGGTAGATTCTATGCAAAATGCAGGACAATGTAGCACTTTAAAGACTAACAAGATGGTTTATTAGATGATGAGCTTTCGTGGGCCAGACCCACTTCCTCAGATCAAATAGTGGAAGAAAGTAGTCACAACCATATATACCAAAGGATACAATTAAAAAAAAATGAACAAATATGAAAAGGACAAATCACATTGCAGAACAGGAGGAGGATGCAGGGGGGGGGGGAGGAAGGAAGGTAAGTGTCTGTGAATTGATAATATTAGAGGTGGGGAGAGTGGGATGTTTGTGAGTTAATGGTATTACAGGTGATAATTGGGGAAACTGTCTTGGTAATGGGTGAGAAAGTTCAAAGTCTTGTTAAGTCCTTGTTGGCAAGTGTCGAATTTTAATATGAATGACAGTTCAGAGGATTCCCTTTCAAGTGCAGATGTAAAAGGTCTTTGTAGCAGAATGCAGGTGGTCAAGTCATTGAGAGAGTGTCCTTTTTGGTTAAAATGGCAAGAAACTGTTTTCTCTTTGTGATCTTGTCTGATATCTGTTTTGTGGGCATTAATCCTTTGGCGAAGTGTCTGAGATGTTTGTCCAATGTACATAGCAGACGGACACTTTCGGCACATGATAGCATAGATTATATTTCTGGATGCGCAGGAATATGTGTTCTTGATCTTATAACTCACTTGGTTAGGTCCAATAATGGTATCAGCAGAATGAATATGTGGACAAAGCTGGCAACGGGGTTTGTTGCAAGGGAAGGTACCAGGGTTGGTATTAGTGTGGTATGTCCTGTGGTGGTTGGTAAGAATCATCTTGAGGTTAGGTGGTTGTCTATAGGAGACTATGGGTCTGTCTCCCAGAGTCTCTTTGAGTATGGTATCCTGTTCCAATATAGGCTGTAGTTTATTGATAATGTGTTGGACAGGTTTAAGTTGGGGGTTGTAGGTGATGACAAGTGGTGTTCTATTGTTGGTTTTCTTGGGTCTGTCTTGAAGTAGATGGTTTCTAGGTATTCGTCTGGCTCTTTCAATTTGCTTTTTTATTTCTCTGGGTGGGTAGTTGAGATTTATAAATGCTTGGTAGAGATCCTGAAGCTTCTGGTCTCTGTCAGTAGACTTATGTGCTGCATACACAAAACTATATTGAGGAGGATTGAGGGAGTGGAGACTGGTTAACATCTGGTTGTGAAGGAGCATAGAATTAAATCAGAGAGACAGACAGACGAATGTCAACAGTATTGTAAAAAAATATGAGTATATAGTGGATGACCAGATAAGAGAAGGATGGAAATACAGCCTAGATGGGAGTTACTATAATGTGGGCACATAGCTACTCTCTGGGAATGGTTTTACAACTAATTAGCAGTGGTTCATAGTCAAATTGGATGGGCATATCAAAGGGAGGTTCTGCTGGGATCACCTCTGAGTTTGAGTCTGTTTAATATTTTCGTCAGTGATTCAGACAATGGTAGAGAGAGAATACACGTATAAAGTTTGTGGACAATGTGAAGCCCAGAGAGATTGAAAGTGATTTAGAGGTTAGGAATAAAATTAAAAATGATCTGGACAAACTGGAGAAGTGATCTGAATTATCCGGATGAAGTTCTGCAAGCAAATGCAAAGTCGTCTGTTCTTTCTTAAGTGAGTAGCTGCACACTCAGGCTATGTCTACATTCGCGGCAAATGAGGCTAAGCATGGAATATCGCTGAGCCTCATTTACATACCTAATGAGCCACCTTTTTCTTCAGAAGAGGCTCTTGCGCAAGGAGTGTCTACATTGCCCCTTCTCGCGCAAGAAAAACCCTCTTGTGCAATGCTGTTACACCTATTACTTTTCAGGAAGAACGGCATTGCGCAAGAAAAACCCTCTTGCGCAAGAAGGGGCAGTGTAGACACTCCTTGTGCAAGAGCCTCTTCTGAAAAAAATGGTGGCTCATTAGGTATGCAAATGAGGCTCGGCAATATTCCACGCTTAGCCTATTTGCATATTACTCACGCAAGAAGCCGCGAATGTAGACATAGCCTAACAGAATGGGAAATGACTGTTTAGGAAGGAGTACTACAGAAAGGAATCTAGGGGTTGTCCTGGGTCACAAACTAAATGTAAGTCAATAATGTAACACTGAACATAAGAATGGCCATACTGAGTTGAACCAAAGGTCCGCCCAGCCCAGTATCCTGTCTGCCAACAGTGGCCAATGCCAGGTACCCCAGAGGGAGTGAACTGAACAGGTAATAATCCAGTGATTTCTCTCCTACCATCCATCTCCATCCTCTGACAAACAGAAGCTAGGGACACCATTCCTTACCCATTCTGGCTAATAGCCATTAATGGACTTAACCTCCATGAAATTATCTAGTTTTTTTTAAAACCTTGTTAGTCCTAGCCTTCACAACCTCCTCAGGCAAGGAGTTCCACAGGTTGACTATGCACTGTGTGAAGAACTTCCTTTTATTTGTTTTAAACCTGCTGCCCATTAATTTCATTTGGTGGCCCCTAGCTCTTAGATTATGGGAACAAGTAAATAACTTTTCCTTATTCACTCTCTAGACCACTCAGGATTCTATATACCTTTACCATATCCCCCTCAGGATACATCTACACTTGCTCCCTAGTTTGAGCTAGGGTTGCAAATGTAGCCAACCAAAATTGCTAATGAAGCGGGGATTTAAATATCCTGCGCTTCATTAGCATAATCTCGCCCATGTGCTTTCCATTTGCCAGCTGATTCGAACCAGGAAATGCGCTCCAGGCCACGTTAGTTCAAATCAAACCCCTTGGTTTGAACTAACATTACTTCTCAATTTTGGGAATCTACTTTCCTCAGCCGTGGAATTAATTTAGTTTCTCCACAATGACTATCGTCTTTAAGTGCTCCTTTTGTATCTTGATCGTCTAGAGGCCCCACTGGTTGTTTAGCAGGCTTCCTGCTTCTGATGTACTTAAGAAAACATTTAGTTATACCTTTTGAGTTTTTGGCTAGCTGTTCTTCAGACTCCTTTTTGGCTCTTATTACATTTTTATACTTAGTTTGGCAGTGTTTATGCTCCTTTTTACTTACCTCACTAGGATTTGACTTCCACTTTTTAAACGATACTGTTTAAAAAAAAGCAATCATTCTGGGATGTATTAGCAGCAGTGTTGTGAGCAAGACACAAGAAATATTTCCTTCTACTCTGCACTGATTAGGCCTCAAGTGGAGTACTGTGTCCTGTTCTAGGCACCACATTTCAGGAAAGATGTAGTCGAAATGGAGAAACGTCCAGAGAAGAGCAACAAAAATGATTAAAGATCTGGAAAAGGTGACCTATGAGGGAAGATTGAAAACACTGGGGTTGTTTAGTCTGGAGGAGAAAAGACTACGCGTTTATTTTGAAATAAGCAATTTCGGAAGTATAACTCCCAAAATAGCTATTTTGAAATAGTGTCCATACTACAAATCCCCATCGAAATAGCACTGATTTCTGTTGAAATAGCACGCCCACACTGATTGGAGCCTGACTCACATTTAAAGCCCCTGGAAGCTCTCCGGGCAGGGCATCAGGACAGCTTCCTGGAGCTGCTGCCTGAGGCTCATGCTTAAAGGGGCTCCCCTCTACAGCAGTGTCCCAGACTCTTCACCTTTGCCTGTCTCCTCAAGGGACAGCAAACTCTTCTCACTGTGTGCTCTAGTTGCTTTTGCGGATGCCATGGCACTCCTACCATGGAGCTGGACCTGCTGCACAGCCATGGCAGACTCTTAGACTTCCTACTGCACCTTCTGGCGCAGTTTTTGCAGGCTGCTCTGGTGGCAACACAGGACCAAGATGACCAGCTGAGACTGGGGCACCTCCTCACCCCACTCCACATGCTGCTTATGCAGCACAGCCCTGGCCACCCTCCCCTACACTGCCGCTTCTGCTGCTGGGACACCAGTGGGACCAGATCATCATGGAGTGATGGGACGACCAGCAGTGGCTCCAGAACTTTGCATGAGGAAGGACACCTTCATGGAGCCCCTGAGTAGTTTACCCCTGCCCTCAGGTGAGGGGACACCCATCTACAACCCGCCATCTGCCCCTCCAGAAGTGTGTTGTCATCGCCTTTGGAAACTTGCCACACTGTACAGCTACCGCTCTGTTGGGAACCAGTTCGGCATGGGGAGATCAACCAATGGGGCCATGCTCATGCAGGTATGGCACTCTTACTATTGTCCCAGAAGGGCGGTGAAGCACTGGAATTGGGTCCCCAAGGAAGTGGGGGTGGACTCTCCCAACCTGGAGGGTTTGCAGTCCTGCCTTCACAAAGCCCTGCTGGGGGGTGCTCTTGCTGTGGAAAGGGGGATGACCTCCTGAGGGCTCTGGCAACCCTGTGATTCTCTGTAGCCCTCGCCACGTGTGAGAGGATATCTACTCCATCCTGCTGTGGAGGATCATCATCTCGGGCAACATTGGCCCCATCATCGCCGGCTTTGCTGCCCTGGGATTCCCCAACTGTGAAGTGGGGGCCATTGATGACACCCACATTCCCATCCATGCCCCTGACCACCGAACCTCCAATTATATCAACGGGAAGGGGTACTTTTCCATGGTGCTGCAGGCCCTCATGGACCACTGAGGCCACTTCACCAACCTTAACATCAGGGCTACGTCTACACTGGCCCCTTTTCCGAAAAGGGCATGCTAATTTTAAACTTCAGAATAGGGAAATCCGCGGGGGATTTAAATATCCCCCGCGGGATTTAAATAAAGATGTCCGCCGCTTTTTTCCGGCTTGTAGATAAGCCGGAAAAAAGCGTCTAGACTGGCCCGATCCTCCGGAATAAAGCCCTATTCCGGAGGATCTCTTTAAAGTAGGAATAAGAGATCCTCCAGAATAGGGCTTTATTCCGGAGGATCGGGCCAGTCTAGACGCTTTTTTCCGGCTTATCTACAAGCCGGAAAAAAGCGGCGGACATCTTTATTTAAATCCCGCGGGGGATATTTAAATCCCCCGCGGATTTCCCTATTCTGAAGTTTAAAATTAGCATGCCCTTTTCGGAAAAGGGGCCAGTGTAGACGTAGCCCAGGTGTTTGGGGAAGGTGCACAACACCCACATATTCTGCAACTCCAGCTTTTTCCAGAAGATGCATGCCAGCATTTATTCCCTCGACTGCACCATCTGTATCATGAGCAATGCAGCTTATCCCTTGATTCCCCCTGCCTAATGAAGCCCTACACAGGACACCTAGATCCCATCAAGGAATGATTCAGTTCCAGGCTCAGCAGGGCCTGCATTGTGGTAGAGGGCACCTTCAGGTGTTTAAAGGGGAGGTTCTGCTTCTCACCCACCTGGTCCTCAGTGAATGGAATGTCCCTCAGATGCTGGTGGCCTGCTGTGTCCTGTACAACCCGTGCAATAACGAGGGGGACATGTTCCTGCCATGATAGGGGGCAGAGGCCAAGCAGTTGGCCAAGGCCTTTGAGTAGCCACGCACTGCTGACATCAGGAGTCTGTGCACATCCAGGTGACCCTGAGGGAGAGTGTCATGGGGCACCTGCTCCTTCCCCCCCTCCCGGGTCTACAGCCTGACCCGCATGTTCCATCCCAGGCTGTAGCCTGACCTCTATCCTAGGGTATGTCTAGACTACAGGGCTCCATCAACGGAGCCATATAGATGAGTTTACTAGACATAGGAAAATGAAGTGGCAATTTAAATAATCGACACTTCATTACATCAAAAAGGCTGCCATGCTGTGCTGATCAGTTGTTTGGTGGCACAGCAGGGCAGTCTGGACGCTCTGCGGTCAACAAGGGAAGCCTTGGTCAGCTGCTCCGGTAAACCCCATTTCCCTTGTCGACCGTGGCGCATCCAGACTGCCCCGCTGTGCTGCCAAACAGCTGATAGGTGCAGCGCAGCGGCCATTTTTATGTAAATGAAGCAGCGATTACTTAAATCGCTGCTTCATTTTCCTATGTCTAGTAAACTCATCTACATGGCTCCATTGACGGAGCCATGTAGTTTAGACATACCCCTAGAGGCTAACCAGCTGCTTAATCAGAGCTAGTAATATAGAATCGCTTGCTGGCCCTTTAAACCTAGGCCTGGTGGCCCAAAAGCCCAGGACCTCATACAAAGTTAATAGCTAGCCCTTTAAGGCAGGGTCCACAGGCCCACTGGCCAGAGTCACTAGTTGGCCCTTTAAGGCAGGGATGACATGCCTGTGATGGCAAGTCATGGATAGAGGCTGCACACATGGTAGGGGACCTGGGCCCACCTACTGTACCAGGTCCTGGCCCAGGGCCCAGTGAGTGGCAGGAGGACTCACCACTCCCTCAGCAGGGAATCTGTCCAAAACACACCAACAATCCAGGGGCAGAAGAGGCTGCTCCTGCACCCTCCCTGGGCCACATCCTACCTGATCCAGCAGGATAGGATACCACATGCTCACCCCTACTTCCTTGGGGGCTGCTTCTCCCTCATAGACCACAGGGGAGACATCCCAACTGGCACTTGAATCTCTTCTATCTTCTCTCTGGGTGGCTGGCTAGTACTGGTCAGGAGCTCCCCTGTGAGGTCCTTCCCCTCTGGCAGTCAGCCCAGACTGGGCCTCCCTCCAGCCTTTTATATCTGGTCTGCTGTCCGAGCATGCCCAGCAGAGTTGTGAGGGCAGGACTCCTTCAAACAGGTGGGCCTGATTAGGCTCAGCCTTCACAGTGCAGGGCTGGTACACCCCATCACAGAGAATTTCAGACAAGGCCAGCTGTGAAACTCTTTTCCAGGCCTCCACACAAGGGGTCTCTGAATGGCCCCTCCGTGCCTTTCCTCCTCCACCCCTCCCTTCCCACCTTCCCTCCTCTCCCCTCCCCTGCAGAAACAATAAACCCGATTTTTTGGTTTGAAACAATCAAGTGTTTTTTTTTTTAAATTTGGGGTAAATATAACTGGGGAGGAATGGGGGGAAAGAACCTGGGAGGGGGAGGAGTAGAGAGGAGGGAAGACAAGGGGCTCAGGGATGGGGCTGGGACTGGCACCTGCTTTGGGTGGTCCCACCGCCTGGTGTGTGGGGGGGGGCCCTCAGTGGCCAGGGGAAGGACTAGGGCGAGCAGCTGGAGGGGCAGGTGTGGGGACACAAGTAGGAGTAGGTGCAGGGGAGACTTGGAAAGGAGCAGGTGCAAGGGAGACTTGGGAGGAAGTGGGTGTGGAGGGGCGGCTGCAGCAAGCAGTCGACAGGAGCAGTGAATGCTGCGGACAGCTCCTGCCAGGTGGTGTGGTGCAGTTCCAAGTCGGCATTCCACTTCTGCTCCTGCCACTCAAGACACCTCTGCAGGGCAGGCAGGTGATGTGTGTTCCTGCTTCAGGTCCTTGTGGGGTCGTATGTGCCAGCGACTCTTGCGGGGTTGTGATGATGGCTTGGGAGGTAATGGACGTGCTTCATTTGTAACTGGTCCAGCTGTGAAGGAAAGCAAGAAGGCCAGGCATCCCAGGAGACACTGAAGCTTAGCCCTCATCTCTGAGCTGACACCAAAAGGTCTCAATTCAGATAATGAAGATGTACTTCGAGCAAGGCCATCTGTGGCCTGGACTGCATGCGCTGTCCTGCAGCAGCACAAATGTCCCAGGGGGGCCTTGCTACCTCCACATCCCAGGGACAAACAGGAGTGGGAAGGTGCAGGCCAGGTCAGGAGCCTGCGGTGGAAGAGGGGCGACGGGGCGACTTGCCTTCCCTCCGTGCCGTGCACACGCTGGGTCTGGCAGTGGTGACATCCCACATGGAGAGGATTTCTATTACTGGCCACTGGAGGAAAGTGGGGGAGGTGTGTGTGAGCTGCAGATGCTGCTTCCTGGGGAGGGGGCTACTGAAGTCCCTTTTTCTTCCTTTCCCAGCAGGTTCCCATGCAGGGGCTTGAAGTGGATGCTGCCCTGAGAGTGTGGGCATGACTGTGTGCTGTGTGTGGCACTGCTTTGTGTGTTCATGACCTCAGCCTTCTTAGTGGTGGCTTGTGGTGGGAAGGTGTCCCGCCACGGAGTCGGGAGTAAGGCCAGCCTTTCCGGAAACCCTGTGAATAGGATCCAAAAGTTCCTTTGTGGCAGCCTCGTTTGTCTGCTGGGACAGCTCCTGCCAGGTGGTGTGGTACAGTTCCAAGTCGGCAACCCCATATGCACTCATTCGTAGGCTGCTGTGTGAGCCCCAGACCAAGAAGGCCAAGCAAGGAGCATGTAGCCCCTCGCCATCCATTGCCTCCCCACTCCTCTGTCTAGGGAAAGTAATGGATCTCACCTGATGGGCCTTCCCCAGCTTCGTCTGAACTCTGGGAGACGCCCTGGGAGGGAGGCACCAGCTCCAGGAATAGGATGACCTCCTGGCTGGCTTCATCTTCCTCCTCTACCTTCTCCTTGTCCTCCTAGTGCACAGTCCCACCCTCTGGGAGACTGACGATGGGCGTCTCCAAGCCAGAGTCCACGATGATGGGTGGAGGAAGGGACCAACACCCCCCCCCCGCCATGTGGTGCAGCCGCTCATAAAAGGGGCACAACTGGGGTCTTTTGTGTAGGCCTGCCTGAGCTCTTTTATTTTCATGCTCACCTGGGTGCACAAGTGGCCCTTCTGGCACAGGCAGGCGGCCATCCAGCCATAGATGTCTGCATTCCTGCATCTGGTGCCGAGATCCCGGAGGTTAGTCTCTCCACAGACCTCAGTGAGATCCAGGATTTCCATACCAGACCAAGAAGGGGTCCTCTTCTGCATGTGAGCAGGGGCTTGGGATATGGCTGGTGGCACGCTAGCGGCCCTCAGGGGCTTGGTGGGAGCGCAGAGGTTGGTTATTGCTTCAGAGTGCAGAAACAGGTCCTGCAGAGTGGCACAGGGCTTGTGCCACAAACTGTTTCCCCTGTGGCTGCACCTTTAAAGGCTGCAAGGGAAGGGAAACTATAGAGGTCTGAGGGGTGTGGACAGTGGCCACCAGGGCAGCTGTGAGAAACCCTGGAGGCCACTTATTTCGAAATAACCACAGCTGCGCTGTCCACACCCCCCTGTTTCGAAATAGGCATTATTTATCATGAAATGAGGGTTTATTATTCTGGAATAAGGAGCCTGTTATTTCAAAATTATGTCGAAACAATGGGCTTGCTCTGTAGACACTCGCCTTGTTATTTTGAAATAACATTGCAGTGTAGACGTGCCCTGAGGGAGGATATAACATTTTGCAAGTACATAAAAGATTGTTACAAGGAGAAGGAACAAATTGTTCTTGTTAACCACTGAGTCTAGGATAAGAAGCAAGGGGCTTAAATTGCAGGAAGGGAGGTTTAGGTTGGATATTAGGAAAAAAATTCTAATTGCCAGAGTAGTTAAACACTGGGATAAATTACATAGGAAGGTGTGGAGTCTCCATTACTGGAGATTTTTAAAACCAGATTAGACAAACATCTTAGACCTGCCTTCAGTGCAGGGGACTGGACTAGAAGACCTCCCAAGATTCCTTGCAGTCCTGTGATTCTGTGACACTTGTTTGTCAAGGGTGGGCTGAATAGAAGGCAAGAAAATGCCTGGGTAGAAAGCATTGCCAAGCCCAGGGTGTTCGGAGCCCTTTCAAGACTCAAATCAAGGGACTCCACTTTTCCCCACTACAAAAACTCTTGGGATCACCACTATGCACTTTTACTTCCTGTAACCAGGCTGCTAATGAAAGGAGTTTGAGAAAGCTAAAATTAATCAACCATGGGGCAGAAAAGTAAGTGTTCTGTCAGTTGTTTCTATAGAGAACTCAGAAGCAAGGCCAATGAGATTGCTTTACAGAAGACTATGGCTACTTCGCCACAAGGGATGGATTCTGTTTGCTGTTTATTTAGAATATGTTTTGCCTACCAAACACAAAAGAACAAAAATATTAAAACCATGGTTCTTTGTCATAAATCTTAATGGGGAGTTATGTCAGCAATCATGGTTGATATACAGTTTGTCTCTTAATATTTTTTTTAATATTTTTGTTCTTTTGTGTTTGGTAGGCAAAACATATTCTAAATAAACAGCAAACAGAATCCATCACTTGTGGCGAAGTAGCCAGATCTGTCGTGTCAAAGTCAAAATTCTGCCTTGTGTTTTCAATAATTTAAATGTTTTCTGCTTCCATCCATAACAATAACATTAACAATCAAGGGGCAACTTTCTGTCCTGGAATCAGAGACTCTGGCAGCCCAAAAGCCTGACAAAGCCAAATCTTTGATCCTTTAGTTGCATGCACCCCAAATGCAAATGTAAATTGTTTCTGTAGTGAAGTAGTTGGTGCCGTTCATATCTCCGGGGCTAGTTGGAGCTGTGTCATTTGACTCCAGTTCTGAGAAGGATTGAAGGTGCTTATAGGTCCCTTCTGAGATGATAATGTCATCAATTCCTGAGTTAATTTTGAAGTCAGTAGTCTTGTCATAAATATTCAATTTCATTCTCCAGATAGGCTCACTCTCCAGCTGACAAATGTTCATATTTGATGTGTTTATTACTCTGTGCTTCTGACTGGACATGCATTATCTTTTGTAATATAATTTTTTTCCACATCTTGTGCATGTAGGCTGGAATTTGTCCCTGGGAATTCTCTTTATTCTGCAAGAGTTTTATGATACTGACTTTTAACACTCAACTGTCTAGTTAATAGATTCTAGGCTAGTTTCAGGTTTTCCAAGTTGTTCCTGCCTGTTGTTTGAGTGGTTCAAATTGCTTTGCTTTCTTTATTTCTTTGATTTGGATTAAGTCTGTCTTCAGTTATAGCTTCTGAGAAAAGTTATCTGTTAATCCAATAACAGATGTCTCTGATATTTTCATGTTTTACAGTCCAAAAATCAGGGTTTTCAGACAATGAATGAAGAACTGTTATAAAACATTTAATATTTTCCCTGGGTTCTTGAATTCTCTGGTGAAAACATGCTCTTTCATAAACTACATGTATCTACGATATAAAATATGCATCCAACATAGCCAGAACCCTTTTATAGTCATCTTTGTAACTGTCTTTAAGTTAAGGTAAAGGATTTTAAAATATGCTGTGACTGTTTGCCCATGGCACAGATTAAAGATGATACCTGTATATCTCCAGTTTCCCTGTGAAGCTTGGGAGCAATGTGAAATCTTGCAAAATCTCCCCAATTTGTCCATTCTGGAGGTTTGTCAAAGCTAAAGTTGTCTGGGGGCATTGAAGAGTTGCATGTTGATGAGATTCTGCAACTTATGTTGCTTGTTTCTTCTGTTGGGAGACTTCATTGCTTTTTCCCTTCTGTTTCTTTTCTTCTCTAGCACTCATTTGCTTCTAACACTGTCATATGCTTGTACCAGATATAGACTTGCAAAAGAGCTTCCTTAGTAAAAGACACATAAGATCTGTTAGTGCTTTGCAGGGTATGATAGTGGTTAGTTTAAATAAGATATGGCTAATGCCTAGGGTTGCCAGATGTCCGGTATTCACCGGGACAGTCCGGAATTTTTGCCTCCTGTCCGGAAAAAAATTCAGAAAATACCAGACACCTAAGATGTCCGGTATTTTCTGATTTTTTTTCCCTGGCCAGGAGGCGAAAAGGCCGGGCACCAGGCAACCCTACAAACACTCAGCACCCAGCCTCCCCACCCCGCCTGAACCAGCCCCGTCCCCAACACTCCCAGACCCCAGACCCCAGACCCCATGCTTACCTGGTTCCGCAAGGCTGCTGGCACAAAATGGCTGCCAGCAAAAGACCAAGGGGAAGCAATGACTCCCCTGGGTCTTAGTGCTCAACCTTCCCTCCTCCCCCCCAGCCCCGATCCTATCCCTGCACTCACTCTTAAAGGGGACATGCTGTTTTAATGCTGTTTTATTTTAATTTGTTAAGCAAAAAAACAAAAAAAAGTCTTGGATTCCTTTTTTTTTGTTTTTTTGTTTTTTTTTTCGCTCAACAACTTTGGTCCCCTCCCCTTTTTTTTTCTTCAACAGAATTTTTTCCCGGTGATTTTTTTTGGGGGAGGAGGGAGTGTTCGGTATTTTTGTTTCAACCATCTGGCAGCCCTACTAATCCCCCACAAAGGACAAAAAGAGTAAGTAGTTTAAAAAAAAAAGGCCCTGCGCAGCCCCATTTCTTTTGAAACTTTAAGGAAAGTCAGAGTCTAGTCTAATCTAGGCTAAGGAGTCATGAAAGAAGAGTCTGTTGGAAGGTGGAGGGTGAGGTCAAGAAAAAGGTTGGTGCTGGGCTAAGAAGGGATGGAAGAATAGCTGGTTGAAGAGGCAACAGGGAAGAAGTGTCTATCCAGGTAGCATACAGTTCTGAAGGAGTCTGAGTTTGCTTTCATCCACCATAACCCTGCAGAACCATGTCTGATTTTATAGCCTTGAGGTTGACTTATAACAAAATATTTTTAAACCCCAGTGTCTCTGGCACTTATTTATAGTCTAATTTAGAACCTGCTAGAACTGCTCAAGTGTATTTCTGTCTCACTATAATCAGTGAAGCGTAGGTGTTATTCTGTGCTCATGTTTTAAAACAGTGGTAGAATGTACATTGCCATCTAAACCACCTAACATGAGTCTGTTCTCTGTACATACTCATTCTTTCCTCAAAAAACAGTGGGGAAAATATATGCCTATCTGGACAGGAGAAGAGACCACTATGTATTTCCACAGAATTTGGAGGAGCCATTAATCCATCCATTTCATCTGGCATACATGCCAGTGTGTATGTACATCTATAGGAATAAAACAAGATCTTTCACCTTCATCCATCTTTTCTTGCTAACACAACTTATTGATATTGTCAGCAGTGATAATTTGTAGTAGATTTATGGTGGTACCAGGGAATATGGGGTGGAGTATGGGCAGCAATAGTTGTGAGTCTCTTGTAGGAGAGGAAAATTGGTGACAAGAATTTCCAACCACTGACAAGAA
Source organism: Pelodiscus sinensis (assembly GCF_052426305.1). Taxonomy (NCBI): domain Eukaryota; kingdom Metazoa; phylum Chordata; order Testudines; family Trionychidae; genus Pelodiscus; species Pelodiscus sinensis. The sequence continues at coordinate 86,774,708 of NC_143057.1, forward strand.
AGCTCTGGATGAACAAAAGAGAGGCATGACTGGTGTAACAACCAGTTGAAAGGGGAAACTCCTGAAACACTCGAGAATAAATCTAAATTAGGAAATTCACTCCAGTGCAGTAAATCCTTCACAAGGTTTTTGTCTCATGTAAGCTCTCAAAATAGGCTATGCTGGGGTGAATGTCATTAAAGTGAAATTTTTTACTCTGTAATGACACCATTTTACTCAGCAGAGCTGTTTTCTTTTGGGCACTCACGTTTATCCACTTTAGTGAAAAAAAGTTTTTCACTTCTGTTAGCTTTGTAGCACCCACACAGATGAGACAGACAACTGCAGACTCCACTCCACCTTTTGCAACTTTGGCAACTTTAAGGAAACGTTAAGTGTTTATTGAAATCCAACCAGGTTTACCTGTTTAAAGACCACTGAAATACTCAGGCTGTGTCTGTATTGGTGCGATCTTGCATAAAAGCGGTTGCTTTTGCGCCAAAACTTGCTGCCTGTCTACACTGGCTGCGAGTTCTTGCCCAAGTACACTGACGTTCTAATGTATGAAATCAGTGCTTCTTACGCAAGAACTATGACGCTCCCGCTCAGGAATAAGCCCTCTTGCGCAGCTGTTCTTGCGCAAGAGGCCAGTGTAGACAGGTAACATGAATTTCTTGCGCAAGAAAGCCCTATGGTTAAAATGGCCATCAGAGCTTTCTTGCACAAGAGAGTGTCTACACTCGCATGGATGCTCTTGCGCAAAAGCACATCTCTTGTGCAAAGGCACATGCTAGTGTAGACGCTCTTCTGGAAGAGTTTTTGCACAAGAAGTCTTCCGCAAAAGAGTTCTTGAGTAAGATCATGCCAGTGTAGACGTAGCCCAAGGGTATGTCTACACTGCAAGCTTCTTTCGGAATAAGCTTTTCTGGAAGATATCTTCCAGAAAAGCTTATTTTGAAATAGAGCGTCCACACTAGAAAATTAGTCCAAGGCAGGTTCCCCTAATGAGGACATGCTATCTCCACTTAGAGCCCCAGGAACCGCTGGAGAGGAATAACTTTAGAATGGCACTGGTGAGGAGCTATTTTGACATAACAGCAGTGGAGCGTCTACACACACCCTCTTCTGAAATAGCTTTTTCAGTAAAGGGCTTATTCCTTGTGGAATGAGGTTTAGCACTGTCAGAAAAAGCCATCCATTATTTCAACTTTCTGTCACAATAATGCAATTGCAGTGAGGATGCTAGTATTGTTTTTCTGGAATAACGCCATTATTCTGGAAAAACGGTCCAGTGTAGACACACCCTCAGATTGCAGAGGAGTTAGGAATGGCACAACTGGCACACACTAGTAGTACTGTCAGCTACATGGTTTAAAATCACAAGATTTAAAAAAAATAATAAACGTGGAGTTCTTTTTTTTTTTTTTTTTTTTTTTTACTTTTTGTGGCTCAAGCACCGGTGGTCACATTGTCCAGCTTTTTCCCACACTCCTGAGTGCTACTTATTAATGAAAAATGTACCAGTAATCACATGAATATGAGAGCTGGAGCTGTAAGATAAACACCAACTAGCATGAGATTCATACTAAAATAGGTTGAGTTCGCAGCACTGTACAGTGCCCAGTTTGTCTAGCAGAATCTATCACACACAGCTAGTGTGAGGCAGTGTATTGTCTATCTAATACTGCTACAGTGGATCAATATCTGTCTGCGAGAGCTGTGATGCTGCCTTCCACACAGTTTGGGTCACCATGGGTGTTAGTGGAAGGAGATCCCATCAACTCCCGCCACCACCACAAGACAGTTCAATTTAACACTGTTAAAAATCTTTGGGCTTAAAACTCTTGATTTACTCCCCCTTCTCACTAACTTAATGGCAAATTACTTCTCACAGGACCTCTATAGGACTGAGTTAAATAAAATAGCTGATCCACATGCACATCTTTCCTGACCTTCTGGCATCTACAAAGTACAAAAAGCTCACTTCTGAGTCACCTTCAAAGAGGGTTTTCATGGGGTTCACCTGCTTTGTAAGATGAGTTATTTTTAGATGAAGGACTTTTTCAAAAATCATTAAGAAATCTGCAGCCTCATCTTAAATTGGAAAAGCTCCTGTGCTGAAAGTGAAAGCTTCAAAGCTATCCGCTTGCCTCTCCATCTTTTTTCATAAGGGTTTTAAGTAGTCTGCAGTCTGTAGCTACGGACATCTTAAATTTGGAGATGCTGTACTTCTAACGTTTGCAGGAAGAGTATCCAAAATACACTACAGTACATTTTCTTGATATTTAGTTTCATACATTGATAATTATGCTTAGTTAGACCACTGACTTTTGGTCATTGTCAGTACTGTAATATCTTGTTTTTCAAAAAGACATTTGACTGCCTGCATAGACATATATTATGGAATATTTTTTAGTCTTATGAAATTCCAAAATAATATCATGAAGGCTATGTACAGAGATGCAAAATGCACTGTAAGGATGAATGACCAGACAGTGGTTCAATGTGGGCAGTAGCAAGAAACAAGTCTGGAATCTATTTCTGCTGCTGTTTGGCATTAACATAGACTGGGTAATGGAGAAGTGTATTAGCAACACAAACACTGACATTAGTGTGGGCAGGTGGCAGGTGCCTAGAAAACCTAGACTTTGCTGATGATAAGCACTATTAAGTGACGTCCCCACCAAGCCACAACCAAAAAGATTCCTTCATAAAATCAGCATGCCGGGAATTGCTCAGTATCAGTTGTGCCAAAACAAACATTTTTAAAACCCAGACTTCAAGCAGTAACATTACTGCAAACAATCAAGAAAGTAGAACAGCTCGTTTAACTGGTGTGATGGGGTCCCACCTGTCCTTTGGGACCATTGAATCTTCCATTCCACCAGCCTGAGCTGCGCCTCTCACTGTGATGCTGAGAAGAACATACGAACGGTCATACTGGGTCAGACCAAAGGTCTATCTAGCCCATTATCCTGTCTGCTGACTGTGGCTACTGCCAGACTCCCAACAGGGAGTAAACACAACAGGTAATCATCACGTGATCCCTCTCCTGTCATCCATTTCCAGACAAACAAAGGCTAGGGACACCATTTCTACCCATTGTGGCTAATAGCCATTGGTAGACCTAATTTTCATGATTTATCTAGCTCTTTTTTGACCCTGTTAAAGTCTTAGTCTTCACCACATCCTCTGGCAAGGAGTTCCACAGGTTGACTGTGCGCTGCATGAAGAAAAACTTCCGTTTGTTTGTTTGTTTGATTTAAACCTGCTACCTATTTATTTCATTTGGTGACCTTTAGTTCTTATATTATGGGAACAAATATAAGAACTAAGGGTATGTCTACACTACCCTCCTAGTTCGAACTAGGAGGGTAATGTAGGCATACCGCACTTGCAAATGAAGCCCGGGATTTGAATTTCCCGGGCTTCATTTGCATAAGCGGGGAGCCGTCATTTTTAAAACCCCGCTGGTTCGAACCCCGTGCAGCGCGGCTACACGGGGCACGAACTAGGTAGTTCGAACTAGGCTTCCTAGTTACGAGGAGTAACGGTGGTTCGAACTAGGAAGCCTAGTTCGAACTACCTAGTTCGTGCCCCGTGTAGCCGCGCTGCACGGGGTTCGAACCAGCGGGGTTTTAAAAATGGCAGCTCCCCGCTTATGCAAATGAAGCCCGGGAAATTCAAATCCCAGGCTTCATTTGCAAGTGCGGTATGCCTACATTACCCCACTAGTTCGAACTAGCGGGGTAGTGTAGACATACCCTACGGGTCACCAAATGAAATTAATGATGTCAAGCTACAAGCCTCTAGCAGGTGCTGCAATTACATACCCAACTAAGTTACACAAATGATTTCCCAGCCACTCATGTACCATCAACAGGGAGGTTCCAGACAATTCCCCCCATGTCCTGAATCCTACACCTACAAGAGAACTGTACATCTTGCACTGTTCAAGGGAATCTTGAGCAGTTTATGTTTATTTAAATAATTGGACATTTACTAGCCTTGCCTGAACTGAGATTTCCCAAGCACTTCATTCAACCAAAACTCACTGTTTTAGGTAAAATATAAAACAGATTTACTGACAACAAAAAGCTAGGTGTTAATTATAAGTAGCACGCAAAGAGATCAAAGTTGGTTCCTTGAGAAATAAAAATAGAAATGAAGTCTAAATTCTAGCTTTAGGAGATTAATCCATTTTTAAATGGTGCAATGTCTCTCTTTGACAGGTGGTACAAACAGGCTGTAGTTCCTCAATACACTGACTGGATCTAGCCTGGGATCAAACTTCCCCAGTTCAAAGTCCTTTTCTTGCAGCCGTTCTCTAGGGCTATGTCTAAACTAAAAGCCTCTTTCAAAAAAGAGCATCTAGACTACAACCAGTACTTTCGAAAAAGTGGCTTGCTTTTCCAGGCACTCTGGAGGCTCTCTTTTGAAAAAGCACAGTTTGCATTACATAGCGCCTTTTTTTGAAAGAGCACTTTCAAAAAAAGGCGTTATTCCTCGTAAAACGAGGTTTTCTGCGGTCAAAAAAACTGCTGCATTCTTTCAATTTACTTTCGAAAGAACGTGGCAGCAGTCTAGACGCATGGGGAAGTTTTTTTGAAAAACCCTGTAGTTTAGACACACCCTAGGTGTTGAGATTGCTAGGAAGAGGGAGGGAGGGCAGTAAGAGGCCTAATGGTGATGTCACTTTCCTTCTTTTATACCTTCTTCCAACTGCTGTGACATGGAGGTCAGTCAGTCAGTCCCCATTAGCCAAGCACTCTCCACATCTCATGTGCTTTCGCTAAGGGGCTTCTGGGACAGTACATTGTTTTCTTGATGGTCCATTAATGCTGCCTTGGCCAGCCTTTGTTGCAATTGAAAGGCTGATTATTGGTGTTTCTAAATTCACAACATATTTCAGTAACACATATCAATACTTCATAGCTTCACATAAAGTGATAGCATGTACAACAAGATGCTAATGTTCAACAAATCAGGACTTTAAAAATGAGTCTTGCAATGCAGTGTGTACAAGACGTATCAATCATAGCCAGTGGTGAATGTGAGGGTTCCAAGATGCTGTTTTGAGGTATAGCGTGTCACACCTGGGCAGCACCATATTAGTCATTGAAGACATCAAGGATAGGAAAGACATCCACAGTATTCAAACTCAGTCATATATGGAAATCACAGTTATGCAATGCCCAAACAAAGCTGAGGATTTTCAACTGAAATGTAATCTCAGTGCTAACATATGGCTGCAAGAATTGGCCATCTATTACAATGTTGGCAAAGTAGATGCTTGTGTGGTGCGGTCATGTATTTAAATGTGCAGATGCATTTTCCATATAGTTAGTTTACTAATTGGGTGTCTAAAATAAGCGGTGTATTTAAAAGTATAAGGAACTTTGATTTATTGAGACGTACTCTATAATACTTGGTTCTTGGTTTCATATAAATAAGACCACCCAGTATTTATTTTAAAGGATTTCTTTCTTTTTCATAAAAAGGCAAAGTTAAAAATGGAAAAAAAGTGAAAGACAGCAGGACAACACAGAACTGTGCAAACTCAACCTTAAAGCATGGTTAGAGTAAGAGTTCTTTATCTGATCCTCTAGTATATATATTGATTTAAATATATTAGAGAAAGCAACCAAATACAAGTCGCCCTATCACTTACATTGGTCCAGATCCTGTTCCTATCCAAGACACTAGCAATATGTCCATTGGCTTAAGCGGGACTAGGTTTGGCCTGCAGTAAATATGAAATGAAACAAAAGAACAATTTTTTTTGTGTAAAAATCCCAACAAATTAATTTTTAATATAACTGAAAAAATGAGAGAACAGGCCAAGTGCTCAATCCTCAGATGCAGTGAATTTCCTCAGTTGCTGTGTGCTCTTTCCCATCAATGCATGTCTGGTCCCTAACACTCCCCAGTATGTCTTCTTTGCAGAACCAATGGGGACAGGTGACACAGAGCAGACCATTCCAGCTTTGCCCCACCATAGCACATCAGAATAATCCTTGGCTTGAGAAGCTTTCCAGCTGCTTTGTGCTGCCTTAAGGTTTGGCCCCCATTATTCAAAGTTTGGAATCTTCCCATGGAACAGCTTGATCAGTGGCACAGGTTTTGTGTGTACAAAGGTCCTCATCCTGGGAGAGGCTGGGCTTTTGCCAGCACCTGCAATTCTCAGGATCAAGTCTGGAGAGCTTACTCCTACTTTCATTCAAGGCAGTGGCAAAACTCCCAGGCTGTGTCTAGACTACATGCCTCTGTCGGCAGAGGCATGTAGATTAGACAGATCAGCAAAGGCAAATGAAGCCGCGATTTAAATGATCGCGGCTTCATTTACATTTACATGGCTGCCGCGCTGAGCCGACAAACAGCTGATCAGCTGTTTGTTGGCTCGCCGCTAGTCTGGACGTTCCCCCTGTCGACATCAAAGCCCTTTGTCGGCAGCCCCATTATTCTTCGTGGAATGAGGTTTACCGGGGCTGCCGACAAAGGGCTTTGATGTCGACAGGGGGAACGTCCAGACTAGCAGCGAGCCGACAAACAGCTGATCAGCTGTTTGTCGGCTCAGCGCGGCAGCCATGTAAATATAAATGAAGCTGTGATCATTTAAATCGCGGCTTCATTTACCTTTGCTGAACAAACAAATCTACATGCCTCTGCCGACAGAGGCATGTAGTTTAGACGTACCCCCATTGACTTCAACTGGTGCAGAATCAAATCCAAATTATATCATTAATATTAATGAGAAGAAAAAACTTACTGTATTAAGGCATGTAATCTGCTATATATTTGAGAAAGTCTATCTGTGGGTCTGTCTCTGTTTTTTCAAGAACTCCTAAATGGTAAGAACTAGGACCACCAAATCAATACGCAGCTTCCTTTTATAACTTAAAATTAAGGTAAATGGGATGCGCCCAGAATGGGACTGCTGATCATAAAACCATACAGAAGAGAGATCAAATCACCAGGCAGGTGCAAGGGGCTGGGGCCATGCCCTCTTCCCTCAGGACTGCCTCAACCCAGAGCTTCCCACCCCTCAAGTACCCTTTGGGGAGGGCTGAAGGCACCCCTCTGATTCTTCAGACTACATTCAGGCTATCAAGGAAGTGGCTGTTCCCCCAGGGGAAAGTGCACAGTTTACTGTACTTCTCACTCTGGGTAGAATGCACAGAGAGCAGATTGACCTGACCTTTCTCACGCTCTCCTCCCTTGTCAATGCCTGCTGGAGCTACAATGGCTATGGAGAGGCACTTCTCACCTAACCCCAAGTTGCTATGGTGAGAGAGGGCTGGGGCAGTCCTTTCTCCCCAGGGAAGCTGCATATTGAACTCCTCATCTCTAGCCTCCACCATTTTATTTTCTAAAAAACAAAAATTATGGACCCAATAAATGCCAGGTAAATCTTCTAGCGTTACTATATTTTTGTCTCAGTATCAGTAAAGAGAGCTCCTCCACCCTGCAAATCTCATTAGTTTCCCCTGCCAGAATTCTAGTTTTTCTTGTATATACAAAAGCACAGTTTGAACACAGATGGGAAGATTTAAAAATAATTTACAGAATTGAAAGAAGGGATGGGAGGCATCCGTTAATTAGCAACAGGGTATTGATCAGTGTGTGGTTTTGAACACAAGCAATACCATTGGAGTATTTACAGTCCCTGATATTGCACATGCACGGTTTTGCACCAAGTGTTCAGTTAAAATCACAATTAACAGAGATGTAGATGACTTTATTTAGGTGGGAGATCTAGAGTTAAAACATAATAAAAAAAACTGCTATTGCGACTGCTGAGAGGCAGTGAGGAAGGGACCGGGCGCCAAAGTCCCTTCTGTGGAGTGCCTTGTGAGGAGGTCTGAAACCCTGAGCCCAAGGGACATCCTGTCTGACACACATCCTTGGCTGGGTTCCTATGGCTGCTGCAGCAGAGAGAATCAATTCCCTTGGGGACACCAGAATGAGGGTGGTGTCAGAATGAAATATGTGATACTGCAAAGGAATGGGCTGGACACTTGAGAGATACCTACACACAAAGTTATCCCTGCACACCATCATCCCCGACATGCACTTCTGTCCACACCCCATGTACACACACTGCAGCCCCCAGAGCTTCCTCACAGTTTCTAGATAAACACTCCCACAACACCCATGTGTGTGCATGTGCACGCATGCACGCACGCACACACACACCTCTTTTAAAAAAGGGCAAGATTACTCCGGGACAAAAAATGGAGTGCACTGTGGTGTTTGCAGTCCTCGGCGCGCACACACAAAATTAGAGTGAACTTTGCTGATTTTCATGACTCGGGCTCCTAGCATTGGTGTATAGGTAAAGAATTTCTTTACTTCATAACCCTTGGAACCTTGATCTTCCTCCTATCAATGACTAGAGAACAGACATTCATTCTCATCTTCCTGGACCTCTCTGTAGCACTGAACACTGTTGACAAAGAGCTACTGCTGTCTCACTTGAGAGATGTGGCAGAGATCCAAGGTAACATGCTGAAATGGTGTGAGTCCTTTCTTGGAGGGGACACCCAACAAGTAGCAATGGGAAACTGTACCTCCACCCGTAGAATTGCTCACCTATGGAGTTCCACAAGAATCAGTTCTCTGTCCAGTCCTTTCCAAAAATCAACATGGCCACTAAGTGAACTAGTAAGACAACTTGGATTCAAGTGCTAGCACTATTCTGATGACAAATAGTTCTACCTGGTCCACATACAATCAGACCACTACCACCAAGATCACCCAGTGCTTGGATGAGACCAGCTCATGAATGAAGAGCAGCTGACTGAAGCTGAACCTAAGAAGACAGATGATCATCTTCTCACATGCAGACATCAGAGCTCATTGTCTAGGTTCTGTAACCAGAGAGCCTGTGTCAAGGGAGGTTATGTGTTGTAAACTGCCCTCCAGATGTCAAGCTGGGCATTCTTTCACCACATGAGCTATGGTCTGCTTTTGCAATTCTGCTCCACAGTCAGAGTGGAAAGGAAGTCAGGCTAAGCAGGTGCATAGTTGCAGCAATTCTGGACAACTGTTGACCTTGGTCAGGATCTGTGATGAAACGGACAAGGAGGCAGATGCAATGATGGACTTGTGAATGTGCTTAGAATATCAGACTCTCCACCAGTGAGGCCTTTGCTCTGTACGAATGGAGTTTTCAGCTCCTTGGCAGTGCTGATGAGCCATGCATGGGAAAGGGTCAATAGCACTCTTGTTCAGGAGAATGTTAGCTGCGGTAGCCAAGGATTGTCAAGAGATCAACCCTGGTATCAGACCCCAGTCTGCAGAAGTGAGATTTCTTCCCTGAATATGATCAGACCATCGAGCTGGTGTTACATGTTGTTTCCTGTGTGAATAGTGAGGCATCAGTCAAAAGGAGATGTAACAGTTTGGTTTCCATTCCTCACAACTCTCCAGGAAGACATAACAGTAATAGCCACTTGGCAAAGATCTGGCAGAGCTATGGGTGCTAGCCTAGACTATATAAATTGGAGGTTGTCATATAATTCAAGTGTCAGTAATAACACGAGTGGCCAAATTCAGTTCTACGTCAACATGATAAGTATGGTGACTGCATCCACAAAACAGAGCTGAAGCAAACACCAGAACAGCTGTATGAAGGATTGAAGAATCTGCTCCCCAGGACATTCCTGTCTACTTGAGAGCATCAGACTGTTTCTTCCTAGAGAATGGGTGGAGGGTTGGCTTTTATTGATGCCACTCTTTTGACTGACACCTTGAAAATATTATTTCAACATAGCCTGCTTCAGCTATGTTGGTGAGATGTGTGGTGACACTATTTGGAGAGAACTCCTGGTGCCATGTATCTGGTGGGTATTTTGCTGCTCTGAACTTCTTGAATGTCCATGCTTCCCTGCTAGATCTTTTTTCACATGTCCATTTCTAAGATTACTCCCCTTCTTGTCTCTACTCATTTCCCCTGGTGTGCTCTTCAGCCTGCATTCAGGCTCTCAAGGAAATGGATGGCTCTTTTTGGAATATCAAAATTTTCATACCATTTATATGGAGGAGAGTCTGTTCTTCATCCAGAGGTGGTGTGTGGGTATTTTGGCAGTTGTGTGGGCTGGGCTTGGAGGTGGCCTTAAAGATTGCATTGATAAATCTGGGTATGCTTAGGCTTGTCAGCCTGTGATACCAATTTATAGACATGGGTACACTCTGATTTCAACTCACCTACTGAAATGGTTGAAAGAAATATTAGTTGATAACAGCTGGCATGCCTGCAGATTGGGCATCACCATCTTGACTGCCAGGCATGTAGCACTCTGCATTGTTATGTGATGGGGCGAGACTGACAAATAGGGTGCAGGGAAAAGGCTGTGGTGCTGGCAGGGCAGATGAGCTTGGGCAGGACTGGAAAGGAGAGGAGAAGAAGGAGCTCTGTGGCTGCAGCAGAGAACACCCTTCTACTGATCAGCTTCCATGGCAGCAAGGGTCTCTGCAGCCCCATTGTGACAGATGTGCTCTCACACACCAGCTGGGAGGTCTCTGCTCTGCCCCACCAGGATTGCAGCCTTCCCTGCACTATGTGCCTTCAGGGGTCTAGTGGCACCTGCCATGTGGCTGTTCAGGGAGCTCTCTGTACTCCCACGATCATAGGAGTGAGTGGGGGGGGGGGGCCTGTGAGAGCAGAACTGCAGAGGGCTACCTGTGCTGTCATGAAGCCAGATGCACCCAGTCTGCAGACACAAGCTGTGGAGAAGGCTGCGGCGGCCCGAGCTCAGCTGACCAGAGACCCCTGGCCAGGACTGCAAGGAAGAAGATGAGCACCTAGGTGTGAGGAAGGCCACTTGCTGCTGAGTGACTCCCTCCATAGGCAGAAACTGTTCAGCAACAGGCCAGCCTCCATCTTGCAGTGCTGACTAGGGGCTGTTGCACCACTGAGACAGGATCATAGCCTCCCGGGCACCAGCCACCCCTGCATCTTGGGCCTCTTGGCTTTGCAAGGAGCCCCCTGTAGCCCCACTGTCAGTGCTGGAAACCCCATGTAAGCCTGCCCTAGATCTCACCTGCCCGCCTTAGATTCCAGGAACTCTCAACATGTTTTTAAAAAGGTTAAAAATATAAGAAAAAAAATCAATGCAAATGAAAAGCCCTTAATGATTGATATTAATCAGAGTTCAAAACCATAAAAACTGAATTCTGCCAAATTTAAGTGGGCTTGATTATTGCGATGTGTTGCAGGAAATAGACTGTTGGTTAATATAGGTGTTCCGTTCTGCCTTTCTGTAGTTCCAACGTTGCGTAATTGGTCACGATAGATGTGGTAGCCCCTTTTGGGATGAGGATGGGGCAGAGCTGAAGATATAAAAGTGAGGCCCCTGGGAAAGATGAGGGGATTGGCTGCATGCCCTCCTGAAAGGAGCAGGGCCTTGGATGGAAGGGTCAGGTTGGGGGCTAGCCTTCCCCTGTCAGTCCCTCTGCACTGCCCAGACTGCATGACCAGGAGTCTCAAGCTCTTTTAAATTGCTAGGTCTGGAGCAACCCCCCCGCCTATTCCTAGATGGTAGCCCTGAGATAGGGCAGTGCTGGTTGTGGGGGATTTTCCACGGACCCTGCAGATAAAGGGCAGTCTCCAGCAATTACAAAGCTAATCTGTGCAGGAGACAGAACTTTCTCAGGGTGGTCTAAGACTGTGGAATGAACTCTCCCGGGGACTAAGGATCATGACAAACTTCATCACCTTCCACTTAATGGCACAGCCCATTTATTTGCCTTTGCCTTCTTTACCAAACAAACATGTAGCAACAGGCACACCTGTTTTAAAAACCCCTTAAAAAAAGCCCCTATCAAAACAAGCTATTATGGTGCAAATGCTTCTCCCACTGGGGAAGGGATGAGAGAACAAACAACACATGACAGATTTGCAGTCCTTGTGCTTCATGCACCACAGGAAGATGCTGAGATACTATGGTGATGAGCACAGCATGAAAACCTGAATAGAATAAAGATAGTTTCCATGCTGAGAAACGGCTATTGATTGGCTACTGGGCGCTGTATGGAATTCCACCTAGTCCTCTTCCCTCTGGGGGTCACAGCCTGCCCATCCTCCTCTGCCTTCCATCCACTGTACAGAATGCTGCATGATTCTCTTACCTCCAGTGCTTACCAGCTGTCACTCCTTCTTTCTGGCTTTTACATTCCGTTGTCACCAGTTCCTGTCTTTCTTGCCTGGGGGATGGTGACACTCATTTAATCTGATTGCTTAGGAACTCCTGTTTTGTGGGAAATTTTGCAATTTTGTATTTTTTCTTGATCAAAAAATGCAATAAAAACAGAAAAATTTTACATGAAATTATTGCTGAGTGAATAACTATTTTTTGTTTTGGGCTGAAACTTAAAGTATCAAAAGCAGCAAAACAATTTTTTTATTTGGCCTCATGTAGCTGTACTCAATTCATTGTTGTTATAGTTCTAGGCATGTGAAGCCCAGTCACACAAGAAAGCACGTGAGTGAAATGCTCAGTTGATATTGCGGTCAATAATGGCAATGCAAGATGACCTACAATCAATGTTATCTGTTTTACTGTACATAAAAATTCATTGAGACTCTTGTACCACTTCATGCCATACACATTTCAATGATAAGTAATAAACTCAGAAATAAATGTTTTTAGCGTACTTTTTGACAGTAACAAAGACAATCGTTAAACCAAGCCATCCTAACGAAGATAGAAATTCTTGCAGCTGTTTCTTTTTCTAAGAATGAGTCTTTTCACTAGGGATCATTTATATACCCCAGCTAGTATATTTATTCTGTTTCTGTATACTGTCACAGCATTTTCATCAGCCTTGCAAGGATAATACAATAATATGTGATAGGTGCCAATGGAATTATTTCACTTAAACTATAATTTAGTTGCTTGAACCTGTCTACTGTTGCATTGCAATTTATAGCAAGTGTCTTATGCAGCTTAGGAAAATTGAAGTAACAATAACTGGCACATGTCAAAATGGGGGAACATTTGTCATGTGTTATAGCTGCAGTTATGGTTACATTCTAATATCCATTCTAATTTTATTGTACTGAGTTTCTCATAACTTTCTAAAGCTTTTAGTATTCACAAAAAAAACCAACAAATGGTCTGGTAGCACTTTATAGACTAACAAAACATGTAGATGGTATCATGAGCTTTCGTGGGCATAAGTGGGCCGTGTCCACAAAAGCTCATGATACCATCTACATGTTTTGTTAGTCTATAAAGAGCTACCAGACCATTTGTTGGGTTTTTCTGTAACAGACTAACTTGGCTACCCCATGAAGCTCCTAAAGTATTCACAAAGCTACAATCATAACGTATCTGAACAGAGAAACCTCCTTTTAAATAGTTTGAGAGTTGGTTGTGAGTTTAGAGAATTATATGCACTCTATGCTTAAAGAGTATTAGTTGAAAAACTTTTCAACTAAGTTTCTGAAATATTTTGATCCCCCTGATGTTACATGGTTCCTATGAGATACAATAGGGATCTCATTGCAAACAATGTCAGGAGTTACAACCACCTTGTCTTTCCCATATTGCAAATTGGGAGTGAGGAGACCAGCTAATCCCAGATAGAACACAGAAGGTGTTCAGATATGGAAAAGGATGAGATTCATTAAGATAAAACTAGCTAGAATCGGTGTTCGGCAGTGTGCAGATTTTTCTTCTCAACCATATTTCCCTTGGTTGTCGGATGACTGTACTGATGCCACAGTATTTCTAAACTATATGGTTTAGAGATTTTTGGTCATTCAGAAAAGAGCTCACTTTCAGTTAGTGGAATTGATCAAGTAACATTGGGGAATGAAATTAAAGTTTTTATTTTCATGACAAAGTAGAACAGGGAATTTATTTCAAGCCTCACTTCATTACTACAATACAAAAATATTAGTCAGGAAAGCTGTACCTGTTCTCTCATTGGAACAATCTAAGCCCAAACTGTGTTTGCATATGCATGCATCCCAGAATTGCAAACACTGCAAGGTAAAAAATTATGAGCTAGATTATGAGCTAGAAGACCTCTGCCAGGTCTTCTCCCTAAAAAAGAGATTTACAACACAGTCTGATATATTAAGGTATTTATAACTCCTTGGGGAAACAGCCCCTTCCTGTATCCTTTGTGTGGGCCTATTTCAGATTCAGCAAAGCATTTGAGCAATACTTAATTTTAAATCTCTTGGGAAACATTGCAGTTGGGTGTTGTTTAAAGCAGCTCTGAGTCTGCTATAACCTATATCAGGGTCTAATCAAGATTTGGCTGCCTCAAGGATTGGGCCTCAGAAAGACAATATGAAGCCATCTTTGGCTCTATGCTCAGAAGAACCGAGCATTGTTCTAGTGTAGTTAAAGATCAAATCTAGGGTGTTTTGTACCTTATGTTGTCATTTGCATAGTGAATGTGAAAAAAACATAACCCCAGGCAAGAGAAGATTTGCTGATTTGGACATACTGCATTTTACATCGACTTTGTGTTCAGCCTAGGCGTTAAAGACTATATTGCACAAAGCAGGGAAGAATCAGCCACTCTAAATGTAGCTGACTGTAACAAATTACAGCAATTTTACTTTGTGTGACTGCAAAAAACCATAACTTTTCACTACATTCTTTTTAGAAGTATGTTGCAGAACTACAAAATGAAAATGATTCAGTACACTAATATTAGTGTTGCATTTATTTGTTTAATGATTAGTTGTCACTGTTTAAAATACAAACTGTGTTTTTATTCATTTTATTATTGTACTGCTTTGTATGCAGAAATAATGCAATAGGCTAAAGATTTAGGGTCTGACTCTCCTCTGACCCACACAGCTGTAAATTTGGAGTAAATCAGCTAAAGGCAGAAAAGGTACCTTAGTAAATGTAACAGAGAGGTGTATCTGACCATTAATATCAACAATTTGCATTGAATCATGACATACAGTATTTTGTTCTGGTGAGAGAGACTATTCTCAGGCTACATCTAGACTACAGTCTTCTTTTAGAAGAAGCTTTTTTTGGAAGAGATCTTCCAAAAAAAGCTTCTTCTGAAAGAGAGCATCCACACTGCAAAAGTGCATCAAAAAAACAATCTGCTTTTTCGAAAGTTAGCGTCCAGACTGAATGGACACTCTTTCGCATGTAAGCTGTGATTGCTATGGATGGAATGGCCTCCAGGGCACCTGTGCTTTTTCCTCTTTCCTCTTCTTCAGAAAGAACTCCCTCTTCCCCATCCACACAAGCCTTTTTGTGAAAGAGCTCTTTCACAAAAAGGCTTCTTCCTCATAGAATGAGGTTTACCAGTGACAGAAAAAACCCTCTGTTCTTTTGATCTTCTTGCGGAAGAATGCAATAGCAGTGTGGACGTTCCTTAAGTTTTGTTGGAAAAACAGTTGTTTTTCTGACAAAACTCTGTAGTATAGGCATACCCTAAGTGACCAACTATAAGCTTCTTGAGAACAGCATGTAATCCACAAATGCAATGTGTAAGGCTCAAATCAAAATATTTCTCACCATTTATGCAAACTAGCTCTGGCTCAGTAACAAATTATAGAAATTCTTTTAAACACAAATATTTTCTGTATGTTAGAGTGTTCTTTGGTGAATAAATAAAATATAAAAAGAAAGAAAAGCAAGACAAGGATGCTTTTACTCAGAGCTCAATTAAAAGCCATAGAGAAGTTTTGTAATAAATTCTCTTCTTCCTGATGTTTCTGGTGCCTGATTCAGAATTACGTATTCAAACAAAATTTAAGTTTACCTGATTTTTTTGTTATGGAGGATTTTGTCCATGCATTGGAGCTTGGTGTTCTCTTTGGGGAAGTAATAATGAAGTCAATTAACCGATAAGCAAAAGCTTATAGATTAATTCTGTGGACTACATGCATTTCTCCCCCTCCACCCTGCCAGTACATTTTTTAGCAGGCTGGCCAGCAGCCCAACTCAATCCTGTCTCATGCTAGGTCCAGAACCTACTCCTGCTGTGGCTCTGCATTTAAAGTGTATCAGGAGCCAGGCAGGCAGCCTGGCTCCATTCTGGTTTGCACTGGGTCCAAGAGTTCAACCCCCAGCCTGGACAGCAGCATGGGGTGACAGGCAGCTGGTCTGCAAGGGGAGCTGGTTTTTAAACTGGCTCACCTTACGGACCAGTTCCCGTCTGGCACCCTGCACTGCTGCCTCTGGTTCAGTGCACTGTCATGGGGCTCCTCGGGAGTGGGGCTGGAGCGCACTGGCTGCCAACCTCACCCCTAAAGACTATAGAATAATTGAGTAACTGATAAGAATTCATGAGGTTAATTGACTATTCAATTAACCAATATCCCTAGTTCTCTTTCATGCATTCCTAGAGTGCTCTATAGAGAGGAGCAGTAGCGTATGCTGTGCTTTGTGTGCAGCTGCTCACAGTTTCTACTGTGCCACAGAGCAGATAAATATTTCCTCCATTTTAGGTAGTTTTGTCAGTTCTTTGGGGTCAGGGACCATCTTTTTGTTCTGTGTTCATTGTCTAACATAGCAAGATCTGAGTGGGTGATTTACATCCTAGGCACTACTATAATAGAAATAATATGTATCCTGGGGATATCATAACATTTTAGAGCAGGTGAGGGTGGATTTCCAAGCTAGAAGACTCTTTGGTCAAAGTCAGGAACATACAACCTGTCATAAAATTCTTTTGAGGCTTGATCTCGCAAGGTGCTGAGCACTCTGGGCCTGGTTCTGATCCAGCAAAGCACTTAAGCACATGAGTAGTCTCACTGATTTTAGTAGCTCACAGCTTGGAGACAGGCACATGCTTAAGCATTTAGTTAGATTGGTGATGAAGTGCACGCAATTGAGTCCTATGATCTTACTGCACTGCAAGGCTTGACACTTACAAGAGTCTTATTTAACTTCAGGGGAGGATGGTATAATGGGTGACACGGCATTCTGTAGCCATCTATAAGTTTGCATTTTCATGCACATGCATGAAAAGTTCACATTTTGTAGCATGTGCAGAATCAGGCAAGGGCTTCGCTGCTGAGACATTTTGTTGGAGAATAATATTTTATGGCCTGTGAATAATGTAATAGTGATGCTATTTTTATTTTCTCAGTGTTGCCTGGGGAGTGGGTTGAATAATGTCATTTAATAGTGGACTGTCATTTTGCTGGAATATATTTCAGTAAATATAAAACCTCAGGGTAGTGCTTAAGGACTATCTCTGGAACATTGGTTTCACTATATGTGGCTGGTTCTTGGAAATAGGTTTCCTGAAGTTAGGCTTGGTTTACACATTCTTGTAAGCACAGAGAACATTATAAAAAAAATCACTATTCATACGGATATACTGGTAAAGTGGAATTTTTAACTGTAGTATGTGAAAAAGAAGACTGTACTGTAGCAATTAGCAACTGCCACTTGCAGTGTTTACATAAAGCCCAGCAAATTCACTCCTGTGCTGATGGCCAGCCCAGTGTTCAAGTCCCATACAAGCCCCCATAATGACTTTTTAAGCAGAGTAGCAGCAGAGAACTAGACTGGATGCAAGAATGAAGAGTTCTAAAGTTAGATCCTGAACTTCCAAACACATACAGGCAGGAGCAGTTCTAATGGAATCACACCAACAAGGGTTCCAGGACTAGGGCCTTACATTGTAAGAGCTTCGTAATAGACCAGACCTCCCTTCAGCAAGTTGGCATAACTACAGGTACCTGTAATGTGCAGCCACTTTGGCCCACATCCACGAAGGAGCATCAGAGTCTGAATCTCAGATTGAGGTACAGGCAGTCCCCGACTTACGCGGATCCGACTTATGTCGGATCCGCAGTTACGAACGGGGCTGCCCCGGAGTACACGGACTGCGGGACCTCACGGTCCTGCCGCCTGTGTACTCCGGGGCTTTCTCCGCATCTCCCTGGTCTTCAGACCAGGAAGACACGGAGCAAAGCCGCGGAGGGGCTCGGGCAGCGGGGCAGCGCGAGCCCCCCCCCCCGCGGCTTTGCAAAGCCTCGGGGAAGCCGGCAGGGGAGCAGTCCAGGCGCGCCTGGGCTGCCTTGCTGCCCGAGCCCCCCCCCCCGCGGCTTTGCAAAGCCGCGGGGGGGCTGGGGGGGCTCGGGCAGCGGGGCACCCCAGGCGCGCCTGGGCTGCCCCGCTGCCGGCTTCCCCGAGGCTTTGCAAAGCAGCGGGGGAAGCCGGCAGCGGGACAGCCCAGACGCCCCGTGGCTATCCCGCTGCCGGCATCCTCAGAGGCTTTGCTCCCCGTCTCCCTGGTCTGCTGGTCTCCAGCAGACCAGGGAGACGGGGAGCAAAGCCGCAGAGGACCCAGGCGGCGGGACCGCGGTGCGTCTCGGTCCGCCGCCCGTGTCTTCCTGGTCTGCTGGGGTGGGGGGGGGCACAGCTAGTACGCCCCCCCCCCCAGCAGACTAGGCTTTTCTCCGGACGCCTGTGGCAGAGCAGCTGGGGTGCTGCCGGTTGGTCCCGCAGCGCCGCTCTGGGTGCTACTGGACCAACCCAGCAGCACCCCAGCTGCTCTGGTCCTGATTTAGCCGCTGCTGGTCAGTTTCAGCAGCGGCTGAATCAGGACGCCTGGGGCAGAGCAGATTGGGTGCTGCTGGGTTGGTCCAGTAGTGCCGAGGAGCGGCGCTACTGGAGCAACCCAGCAGCACCCTAGCTGCTCTGCCCCAGGCGTCCTGATTTAGCCGCTGCTGAAACTGACCAGCGCTGACTACAGGAAGCCCGAAGCAGAGTTGCTCTGCCCCGGGCTTCCTGGAATCAGCTGCTTATCAGTTTCAGCAGCAGCTGACTTGGGGACGCCTGGGGTTCTTAAGTTGATTCTGTATGTAAGTCAGAACTGGCGGTCAGTTTCAGCAGCGGCTGAATCTGTACGCCAGTTCCGACTTACATACAGATTCAACTTAAGAACAAACCTACAGTCCCTATTTTGTACGTAACCCGGGGACTGCCTGTACTTAAGTCCAAGTTTTAGGCACTCCTGATTCACAAAACCTCTGCTCTGTTGCAACCTGTGGTCATGTAAACTCACTCAGTGCTTGAATTTTTACTGTAAAAGTTCCCTAGACATCTGCATTTCCGCTTGTAGGCGTGGTACTGCTGCCTCACTCTAGGAAGCTAGATCCCCAGTGCAATCCACAAACCAGCAAAAGACAGGTACTCCTCCACCCAGCAGTGGGGCCTGATCATGTTACTTAAATAGTCACTGTGACAGAGAGAGAACCTGAGATAATGGCTAGATTCTGGTGATTGGAGCACCTACATGGGAGATTGGAGACCTTGGGTCCAGTCTCCCAATTACAATGACTAATTATGTATCCAAAATTGATAGCTTTAACAGGAGAGCCTGATGGTAACCTACATCCAAATATCCCCCTGTGAAGTGGTTAGGGTACTGTCCTGAAAGGTGGGAGGCCTCCTGAGTCAAATCCTTTCTCCCTACCAGGCAAAAAGGGGACTGGGACTTCCCCCATCTTGGGCGAGTGGTCCAACTACTGGCATAAGAATAATAAGGGAATTGTCATCTCCTCTTGTGCTTTTTCAAAGAAACAGTATAGGTACCTCAGCTGCCTGACTTCAGGAGCAGGGTTCCCAGCTATGGGTGGCAAACAGCAGTAAGAACCTCCCTTCAGCTGGGTTAGGCATCTAATTCTGTGGAAAGGGTGGAGTTCAGGCCCCATCTCTGTCGTCTGTATCTCCCATTAGCTAGTCCAGAGGACTTTCTCCCTAGCATGCTTGCTTTTCTGAATAGAATTCTTAGGTGTTTCTGAGTTTGCCACCCCACATTTTCAGTTTTCAAATGTGATACAGATGTTTATGTTGACCATGCATAACTATCACAACAGATGTCAAAGGAAGCTGGAGGTTTTGGTCTGAGGGATGAGAGCAGCTGGGGATTTTGGCATCTAAGAAGGCATGGAAGGGAGTTTGGGATTTACATATTAGCTATATGTTTCTGTGAAATCATCATCAGAGAAGTAACAATGTTAACAGTGAAGGAGCTATTTTTAGGTATTAGCGCTAACACAACATTGTAATGAATGGGGAAGTTCACACTTCTCAGATCATTCATTTCAGGCCCCCTGAAGACTCAGGAAAAATAATGCTGATTGCTTTATATTCAGTTCATATTTTCTTTGCAACTGAGGGAGAATCATTTTTTTAAAGTTTTGTTTCTGGAGAAAGAGTGCATTCTGCAACAAATCCCATGGGTCCTGAAGCATGGATTATGCAGGCTCTGCTAATCTGCCTCAGTTGTCTTTCTTCAGATCCAGACCATCTGAAGAGAGAACTTCCAAGAAATCACTATTTAAAAGTACTTGAAAATTTGGAAAAGCCAGGGAGAAAAACCTATGTTTTTTTCTTCCTCTTCTGTTACAGCTTCCACTTTAAAAGCTGTTCCACAAAATCAGAATCAGGATCCACAACAAGCTCAGCCAGATAAATCAGACATTTTTAAGGTATATTCCCACCTTCCTCTTTCTGTTTGTCTCTTTTCCTTGCTGTTTGTTTTCAGATAAGTGTAGTATAGCATGGTGTTTGGATTGAGATAAGGTATACCTGTCCTGTGATTGCTACCACAGGAAAGGGGTGAATAGATTTCATTAGACTAGCATCATCCTGCAGAGGCTGCAGCTGCTTGAGAATGTTCTCCAGCTGTGGACACCTAGGAATAAGAAATAAAAGGAGGAGGCAAAGGCTACACATAAATTTTGTTGTTATTACTACTGCAGGAGAGACTGACTGGTTCTGAAAGAGGTGTCAGGCTGTTGAGCTCTAAGTTTAAAGGTCAGTAGCAGTAGCTAGTATTCTTGGGTAAACTATCAGTGAGGAAAGGGTCTATATGGATTCAAATGGTTCCTGAATCAAAAAGGAACCTTTCTGCTTTTGCCTTACAGTAAGAGAAGACTCATTATTTTGGGATGTGCCTACAAATGAATGTTTTAAGTACCTGTGATAAGTGTCTGCATATAACAAGAAGCAGAGCTGGGATGGGGAGAATTCTTGAGCACTGCTCAGTTTTAATGGAGTTATTTTATATGAAAAGCCTGGTTGCTGGCAAACAAGGCACCCTTAGTCATTGGGGTTGCTAACTCTCCAGGTGTGACCTGGAGTCTCCCAGAATTGGCATCAATTGTCTGTTGACTACTAAAAACAATCTTTGAGCTTTTAATAGGCATTTTAAAGAAAATGACACTGTCATGGGGGGGAGGTGAGAATCTCCTGGAGTAGCTTTGGTCAGAGTTAGTAGCCCTATGGTAAGTATACTAATTGCCATGATAAGGACCCTGTGAAGTAAATAATTAGAACTGTTTCCCTTTTAGAGTTGGAGAAACGAAGATAAAGTGAAAACTTAAACAAATAGTCAAACAAAGACTAACAAAACATGTAGGTGATATCATGAGCTTTGGTGGGCACAGCCCACTTCTTCAGATGACTGGAGGGTTGTCTGTTGCTAGAGCTGGGCTTGGAATGTTGTGGTAAAACTTTCAAAAGAACCAAAGTGACTCGGACAGTGTAAATCTCCCTTGTCAAAATTTGCTTAAATGTGTTAAATGCTAAGTCTCCTGAATCAGACTACCACAGTTCTAGAGTTATTCATTGTAACTTAGCCCTGTTATCCAGAGCCATGAGCTGCTCAGTCGGCATGTAAATAACCATGAAAATTGCTAACTGGTTAAATAGTTACATTATTACTGGTTAACTGTTGGTGGATAGCAGCTAGGGCCAGACACTCACTCAGCCGCTTTTCCAGAAAAACTTGCCAGCTGTCTACACTGGCCACTTGAATTTCTGCAAAAGCACTGACTTCCTACTGTAAGAAATCAGTGCTTCTTGCGGAAATACTAATCTGCTCCCATTCAGGCAAAAGTCGCTTTTGCGCAAAAGGGCCAGTGTAGACAGCTTAGATTTGTTTTCCGCAAAAAAAACCCTGTCTAGATTGGCACGGATGCTTTTCTGCAAAAAGTGCTTTTGCGGAAAAGCGTCCGTGCCAATCTAGACGTGGTTTTCTGCAAAAAAGCCCCATCAACGGAAAAGTTTTCCGTTAAAAGCATTTCTGGAAAATCATGCCAATCTAGACGCAGCCAATGATTACTGGGTAATGGGTTAACCTTTTACATCCCTACTGCTTAGAGTTCTTTCCAAAATAGAAAGAGTAGTTTTTCGGGTATTAAGCACCAAACCTGGGTGGCTGTAGGAGAAGTCACGAATCACCCATCATAAACATCAGAAAAAATTGCAAACTTGCAACCCTGGCATTGAACTTCTGTGTTCAATGTCATGTCTGCAAGGAAGAAGGCTGGAAACAGAATTTTCACTTTCAAACGAAGCTTTTCCTTGAGACTTAGCAGGTTCCCAAACTGAGTGGGAAGGAGTCAGGGGCAAGAGCATGAGTGACAGGCTCCAGAGGCCAGCATGTGGGGGGAAGCCTGTGGTAAGAGCCTGGTTTTTATCTCTTCTGTCTGACTGTAACAGTGTATGCTATAACTGTGCCAGAAGTGAAGGATTCTCACAATGAAGGTTTCCTCCTTGAGGCTCAGTTATTTACTATGGGGGCAGTGGGGTTTGGGACTATTCCAGGATGGGATGTCCACAGCCAATTTGTCTACTCCCTTTCTACCTGAGAAATGGCCAATAAGCAGTCACTAAAGGCAGTAGAGAGGGAGAGGAAAACTGCCCTTTTCTGATTAAGGTTAGAAGCACCTAAACTGGTCATTAAATCTTTAATTGCCTCCTTCTCCAACTGCAGGGAGCAATTAGAAATATGCTAATTCTGTCCCAGTAAACTCCTAGTGACATCATGCAGCCCTGCAATTGGCCTCACCCCACCGTAACAACACAGAAGGGAGACTTATCTTTCGTTATCAGCAGCAGGGCATTGGAGAGCGGCACCTAGTGCCAACGTTGAGCTGGCAGTCTCTGGGACACTTACAATCTCTTGTTTTGCTTATTCACTTTTTGGAGGATGAGTTTACATTAAAAGTAGGTAACTGATTATTTTCCAGTGCAGTAATATTTTATACGCTGGGCACAAGTAGCCAGCTCAGGAGCTGATAGAAGGTCATTTGAGTGACTTCGTTCACTGTAACACTGGGTTTTCTTTCTTACTTGCTTTAATTACTGCTTTAGCTGTAGTTACTCATTGACATTGATTAGATCACATTGTTCTCTCCAGGCTCTCATGCTGTTCAAACTTACTTTTTGCCATGCACCAATTACAAGGTGATGACAAGACCCTTTACAAAATTCTGGTGTCTCTAATAATATTTTTAGAATTTTCTCTCTCCTTTCCCTCTTCCATTTTCCCGCCTCTGTCTGCATCACTGATGTGGTTCAGAGTTAGTTATAATAGCCTTTCGTAAGATTGACGTAACCAGATCTGACCTGATTCACCAGTGAGCAGTGACTCATCCTGCTACTGAATCAAGAACAGACAATGACAAATGGTTGTACAGAATGAAATCTGAGACTCACTGAGAAGACCCATCCTGGACAGATATTTACCTTTGACAGACACCCGAGGGATTTCTGTCTTCTAATACTTTGGTGATACGAATGTAGCTTGTGCCAATATGTATTTAACAAAGTGAACTGGTGTGGTAGAGAACTACATGATACAACTTCAGAGAGAACTGCATTTAAAAAGACAGGATTAGAAAATTATTTTTCTCAATACGATGCCTTTTCTCTCTTCCCCCTCCCCCCAGTTTATAACTTGCTTCTCATGAAAACTTGGGTTGTGTGTTAATTCTCTAACTCTCTGTCTCTTGCTGTACTAAAATATAGGGATCCAAGTCTGTGTTTACCTGTGAGTAGTTCACTACTATTATGCTTGGAGTTACAGAAGGCTCATAGTTTTGGAAGTGTATTGAAGGGCCCACTCTGCCTTTCCATATTTCTAGCCCTGTCCAAGCAATAGTTAATGTCTGCATAGCATCAGGTGCAGAACTGACTTTCAGTGCCTCACCAAATCATCATCAAACTGCTGTTGGAAACAGATGGATTAAACAGCCTATGTAAGTATTATGATTTATTTTCCTATTCAGGAAAAAATATTGCCTTTTTTCAGATCAACAGAAGGGGCGTGTATAAACATAGCGCTGATTTTTTTTTCAATGAGATACTAGTGAGACATTAGTCATAGCCTGTCCCTCACATTTAATGACTTGAGCAGCCATAGCACCATCCATTTTGAGTTTCTCAAGTGCCATGTTGCTCTGGTGCCAGGCACACTGATGAAGGGAGGGCAAAGGGGGCATCTGCACGGGGGGGGGGCAGAGCTTCTGGCCCCTGCCATTGCTATTGTGGCAGCAGCTGGACCCATGGGCCCCTTTAAGTGTTGGAGCATGGTGCTGAGCACTCTCAGCAGCTTTGAATGCTGGGGGGGGGGAGGGAGGTGGGAGAAGAGCAGCGCTTCATTCCTGGGCTGGCTGCCCTGGTTCTGCTGCTTCTGCCCAGCCCCACTGCTTCTGGGGGCATTGAGCTGGGCCCTGTCCCACACCTTGCTCCTGGTAGCTGTCGGCCCTGCTGTCTGGCACAGCAGTCTTCTCACCACTACTCAGTAAATGTCCCTTTACAATTCCACTTCAGAGAATAGAATAAGAAAAGGGCGATACTTTGAAAAACGATTTTAAAAAGCAATAAATGCTTAGTTTTTCAGTAGTCTCCACCATGAATGGAGAAATGTGTCTATTAATGCATGTAGTGTTTAGCCCAGGGGGTTCCAAGGCACTAGAGACAAGGTGGGTGAGGGAATATCTTATTGGACCAACTTCTGTAGCTGAGACAAGCTTTTGAGTTGCACAGAGCTCTTCTGAAGAGATTTCCCTCACCCACCTTGCCTCTATATTAATGCAGTTTGTAATCGGGTGACTTGTGTTGGGCTTGCCAAACTCTAGTTTCAAGAGCAGGTCTATGCAGGGTGAGGGGGAAATCTCGCTCCCCTGGGGTACAGAGCCCCCAGAAGAGTCCGAGGCCGGAGGTCAAATCAGTGAGGCAGGAGAGAAATCTAGAAGGAAAAACTTTATGATGCATGCATGCAGGCTGTCACTTCCAAGAGTGAAAGCAGCCCTGAGTTACAGGTTTTTGGATCCTTTATACAGAATGCTTAGACAGTTCGGTTGTGGATTGTTTTTCTTTAACATATCAAAGTCTCAGCAGAAGTACTCTGAGACTTCTGTTCACCCCAGGAATGCTAGAAGTAAGTTTTACAAAACAAAAGCACATGAGAATGTGGAGTGGAGAAGTCTACAAGGCAAACGGTGACAAAAATAAGGGTTTACATGTCAAATTGTAACAGACTAGGAGTATCCATGAACTTGAGATAGGTATTGTAAGGGTCTTGATTAGAGCTAATTTGATTTCTCTCTGTTACAGGGAGAGAGGCCTGGAAAACTTTTTAACCCTTACAGCAGTTTTCTTTTAGAGAGTTTTGATTTCTGCACAGTCCCCCCCCCCCCCCCCCCCCGACATAATTGGAGTTATTTGATTTTTCTCCCACAAGGGGCAGCCGCCCCGGGCCCCGCGCTTCAAAATGCCCTGCGCATGCACCGTGGCAAAGAGGGGGGCTGCAAAATTATGCTGCCTGGGGCCCCGCAAAACGGTCATCTGCCCCTGGGTCTATGCTACTACTGACTGATCTAACTTTCATGGTCCATGGATGTGAAAGACCCTCCTTTGAGTGATCTAAAATATAGCAACCTAAGCACTGTCCATACCAGTACTATGTCAGTGGGATAGGGTTAGCAGAGATGACATAGTGATGCTGACAGGAAAGCACATCTTCACTGGATGTACTACATGGCATAGCTGTGCCTATGTAGCAGTTCTAAGGGAGACCTGAACTTCAGTAAGCACACTGGATCAGGTCATTCCCCTGTAAAAGAAGCAGAAAGTGTGGTGTGGGGAGAGGAGAGAGCTCTCAGGGAAAATAGCATATGGATGGCGGAGAGCCAATGATGCGCTCTGCTTCTAGCCCCTGATGTAGGGGATAGGGAAGCTAGATATTGTGTAATTGAATAGTCGTATAACTATATGAAATCTTACCGGTTGCACAACTATTTGATAGTCCCAGGGTGGGGTGTGGGGGGGAGGCAGACAGATCACTCTCCTCCCACATGAGCTACTGCCTCTGATGGGATGCAGCAAGGAGGGGGCAGGCAGATCAACAAAGTCGGCATGCATGGGGAACTGTCTTGAAAGCCAGCTTCCTAAATGTATCAGCTCCAGCCTACCCCCTGCCCCCCCACATTCTCCGTGCTGCTCTCTATGAGAGGCAGTGGGGGCAGGGGTAGAGACAGGCAGATCTGGTGTTTGTGGGGAGCCTGCTTAAAGCCAGCTCCTCATGGGCACTGGGTCCCACTCCCCTCCAGCCCCTTGCAGCCTCTGATACAGAGGCAGTGGGGGGGAGGGGGGGGGCGGAGGGGGCAAGAGTGCCTGGAGTTGACAAGATCAGCCCAAGCTTATTGCCTAATTGTGTAGTCGACTACATGTTGACATCCCTAATAGGGGGAACATAGCAGAGGACAAGAGAATGTGGCTGGATATCATCCCTTTGGTCTGGCTATTTCCATGTGCTAGAATGGCCCCTAGACTGCCCTAATGTTTTAAATTCACACAGCACAAACATGGCTAATCTAGTTTAAAGGGAGGATCAAACCCTTCCCTGCTAGCCCTAGATTTCAAGGGCCACAAAAATTAGCTCTACAGCGGTCACGGCTCAGAATCTGGGCCTTGTGGTGTATGCGTGTAAGAATGTCTGCATAGTAGAGAGAGGTTTCCAGCCTCTATAATACAACCTAAGTTATCCAAATGTCTGGAGGAGGCTGAATACATCTAGCTCTCCAAGATTTTGATGTACTGCAGTAGAAATCCAGAGACTCGTTCATGTTTTGGATAACTGTAGTTTTACGAGTATGGATAACTGTAGTTTTACTAGTATATCAAACTGTCGGTACATTGCTCCAAAATATGGTGTATTAAATTTGCCTGCATATTTATATGGCGAGTCACATTCACATTTAGAAAGACTAGAAATATACATAAGTGAACACTCCTGGTGCAAACCAACTACTGACTTCCTACATACCCTGCCCTTTCCACCAGGCCCCCGGGGATCCCGCTTTTCAGAGGCTCTGCACTTTGTTCACTTCATTCCCCTTCCCTCTGTTGCTCATTCTTCCTCAACCCTCACTCAAGGAAACGCTTCCCATAAGGACAGGTTATTACATGATTATTCAGCACAGGTGAAACCCTAGCCTTATATACATCCAATATGATCCACTGACCTCAGTAGAACCAGAATTTCATTGTATGTAGATTTTTATTTTTAGTTTTATATTTTATTATGGCTTGCCCCTTCCTTTGATGCTTCTGGTAACAACCATCATCTGAGAGAAGATATTAGTCTGTTCTAATCCGGTATGAACAATTCCTATGTGCCTAAATTAACAACATTATTGTCTCTCATGTTGGTGACTTTTTTCCTATGAGAGGTCTCTTTCCTATAATGATGATGTATTTGCAGAGATGCTTCTACTTCTGTATGAATATGATTTTTTAAAATCTGTGGTACAATGCAATATTCTTACTGCAGTCATTTTTATACTAGACCTACATCTGTTCCATTAGCACTCAAAGAACTATTCTGCAAATGTCAGCTTTGTTTCAGGAGGTTGGTCTAAAATTGGTAGCAATTTGATGTCTGTGCGTTTTACCTTTCTGAATTACTTTTTTCTTTAAGGTAGATCCAGGTTTTATGTACACTTTTCATACTGTCTGGCCTCTGCCTTTTTCTTAGCTTTTGATGTTCACCTAGCTTACTTGTCTTTTCTTATCATTGTGATTTTACAACACATAAGACCTGATTTTGCATCTGCAGTTTTTTTAGGTGTGCAGTCACTGTCACTTTTATTATTCCTTTGTTTTATCATGCATAAAATGTACATAAAATTAATAGGAAAACAGTTTTTGCCTCAGAAGACCTTATATTCTAAACTTTCAATTTGACACACAGGCAAGTGTATAACAGCTGCCAAGAATGGGGATAGGGCTGGCTCTTACTACTGATTATGTGCAGTTGAAGAGGTCTGCCTGCCCTGAGTCAGCACCAGGAGCAGGGTTGTAGTATGTACCGTTATTCGGTTTAGATTTATGGTACAAAAGTCATAGTTACTCAGATCTAAATATCTGATATGTGGTATTCTGGGTTGAAAATTTGGCCCATATTGTATAATCATTTAAGGCTTTTCTCTTAATGAAGGTGACTGGAAAATTATGCCTTTGTGTTGTCTGCTTAAATGATTTCTGTTCTTAGGGAGTGTCACGGGGCGCGGCGCAAACCGCCGCCCCGCCCCGCTAGAAGTTAGATTGTACACAATGCACTGCTCGCTTCCGCACCTCCTAGGCGGAGTGGGGGGTCCGGGCCCACCCTCACTCCGGACCCCGACCCAGGGCCCTGACACCGAGAGCGTGCCTCTCGGTGGTAGCAGGGGGGTTGGCACCCCAAATGCACCTGCTCTCGGGATCCACGACCCGCCCTAGGTCTCTCTCCACTCCGCCGGCCCGCTGCGCCGACTATTCGGCCTCCCCCTCCGGGGCTCTTCCTGCAGAGGTTCCCCCCCCGCTTCTCTCTCTCTCTCTTCCCCCCCCCCCCCCCACACTGTCCGTCCCCCTCGCGTCTCCCCCTGCCCTCTTTCTACTGTCCCGGCTCTTCCGGGTTCCTTCCTCCCCCTCCGTCGTCGCGCCCGTGACGTCACCTGTCACGTTCCTGGGCGCACCGTGATGACACGCCACGCCCTCCCCGCTCCCGCTTTCTAGGCCCGAGCGGTCTGCCGCGTCCGTGCCCCCTCCCTCAGCGGCCCCGGGTAACGTTAGCGAGTGGCGGGGCTGCTCTGCCCCGTCACACACCTCCCCCCTTTCTACACTCTGTACGCCTCCTGGTTGCTCGTCACCCGGCAACCGTGAGAGACAGTCCGCGTTCACATTATCTTTACCAGGTCTGTGTTTAATGTCAAAATGGAAGGGTTGCAAACTCAGGTACCACCGCATTATCCGTGCGTTGTTATCCTTCATGGTCTGCATCCATTTGAAAGGTGCGTGGTCCGTCACCAGCCTGAAGGTATTGCCTGTAAGAAAGTAGCGTAAAGAGTCTATGGCCCATTTAATAGCCAGCGCTTCCTTCTCTATTATGGCATAGTTTCTTTCCCTGGGGAACAGCTTCCGGCTTAGGTAGGCCACGGGGTACTCCGCGCCCTCCTCCTCCTGTGCGAGGACTGCCCCGAGCCCTACCTCGGAGGCGTCAGTCTGCAAAAGAAATGGCTTTTCGAAATCGGGAGGCCGTAGCACTGGGCCCGACACCAGGCACTGGCAGAGTGTCTCAAATGCCCGCACCCCTTGGGGCGTCCACACCACCCTTTGGGGTTTCTCTTTCTTTGTCAGTCTGTTAAAGGGGCTGCCAGGGAGGCAAAATGGTTTATAAACCGCCAGTAATACCCCGCGAGGCCCAGAAACTGGTGTACTTGTCACTTGGTGTGGGGCCGGGGGTAGTCTCTAATGGCTTGTACTTTGTCTAGTAGTGGTTTTAGCCGTCCCCTCCCCATCGTATACCCGAGGTAGGATACTTCCCTTCTCCCGAACTGGCATTTTTTGGGGTTTGCTGTGAGTCCTGCCTGTTGGAGCGCCTGCAGGACGGCTCCCAGCTGCTGTAAATGCTCCTCCCATGTCCTGCTAAAGACGACGATGTCGTCTATGTATGCCGTGGCGTAGTCGTGGTGGTCTTCCAGGATCTCGTCCATCAGCCTCTGGAACGTGGCTGCCGCGCCGTGTAATCCGAACGGCATGGTGACAAATTGGAATAGTCCAAACGGGATGGCGAACGCCATCTTTTCTCTGGCTGTCGGCGCCAGGGGTATCTGCCAGTACCCCTTTGTGAGGTCAATCGTTGATAAATACTCCGCCCGCCCCAGGTGCTCCAGCAGCTCGTCCACCCTGGGCATGGGGTACGCGTCAAACTTCGATACCGCGTTCAGTTTACGGAAGTCGATGCAGAACCGTATGGCCCCGTCCTTTTTCAGGACCAGTACGATGGGGCTCCGCCACTCGCTCTGCAATTTCTCCACCACTCCCCACCGTAACATGTCTTGCAGCTCTTTCTGGACCGTGTCCCACAACTTCCGGGGAATGGGGCGCACCGGGTCTCTTATCCGTCTTCCCGGTTCCGTCATGATTTCGTGGTACGCCGTGGTCGTCCTCCCGGGTCGGCTCGTCAAGCTGGCTGCCGCCTGTTGTAGTACCGCCCGGAGTTGTGCCTGTTGAACATGATTTAGCTCCATCCCCACGGGGCTGGCCGCCCATGTGACCTCTTCCTCGCCACAGGGCCCGAACTTGATCTCCGTACTAAGGGCTTCCGATGGGGGCTCCTCCTGGGGTACCCATCGTTTTAGTAAGTTGACGTGGTACACTTGGTTCTGACTGTGTCTACCCCCTACCTGGACTTCGTAGTCCACTTCCCCGATCCTCTGAGTCACCCGGTAGGGCCCCTGCCACTTGGCTAGCAATTTGGATTCCCCTGTCGGCAACAGTACCAACACCGGGTCGCCCGGGCTGAAGGCCCTTAGCCGTGTCCCTGCGTTATAGTGGCGGGCCTGGGTTTCTTGGGCCTTTTTTAGGTTTTCTTGCACCCACCTCCCTATAGTTCGCATGCGGTCCCACAACTTAATTACGTATTGGACCGCCCCCAGTGCGGTAGATGCCTGCTCTTCCCATCCCTCCCGCACCAAGTCTAATATACCCCGTGGCCGTTGGCCATATAATAGTTCAAACGGGGAGAACCCTACTGAGGATTGCGGTACCTCCCGTATTGCAAAGAGCAGGGGCAGCAGCAGCTTGTCCCAGTCTCGGGGGTCGTCTTGGACCAGCCTTCGCAACATTGCTTTCAGGGTTTTGTTGAAGCGCTCCACCAACCTGTCCATCTGGGGGTGGTAGGCTGCGGTGCAGATCTTCTTTACTTGCAGCCATTTGCACAGCTCCTTCATTAGGCGCGATACCAGATTTGTGCCCTGGTCGGTCAGGATCTCTTTCGGGAGTCCGACGCGGGCGAACATTTTCACAAGCTCGTCGGCTATCGTGGCCGCGTTGGTCTTGCGCAGGGGGACGGCTTCTGGGTAGCGGGTGGCATAATCGACCACCACCAGTATATATTGGTGCCCCCTCCGGGTCCGCTCCAAGGGTCCCACGAGGTCCAGGCCTATCCTTTCGAAGGGCTCCGATACTAGCGGCATGGGCACTAGGGCTGCTCGAGGGACCTGGGCCTCCGCCGTCCGTTGGCACTGGGGGCATGATCTGCAAAAATTCTTGACGTCCTGGTATACCCCTGGCCAATAAAACCGTTGGAGCACCCGTTGCTGGGTCTTCTCGGTACCCAAGTGCCCGGCCCAGGGGTTGTCGTGGGCCATCTCCATCACCCGCCACTGGTATGCTTTCGGCACAATTAACTGGGTTTCCCCGCCTCCTGTCCCCGGGACCTGGTAAAGCCGGTCCCCTTGGATCTCGAAGTGGGGGCCCTGTTCGATTCGCTGTTCGGTCCCCTCGCTCTCCACCCGGGGCCCCAGCGCGTTCTCCCAGGCGTGTTGCAATGACAGGTCCTCCCGCTGCAAGGCTAGGAAGTCGCCTGTGTCAACCTCTAGGGTCGCCCGCGTCTCATCCCTGTCTAGCCCTTGTGGGGGTGTCGTGCCATCGTCCTCCTCCTGGGTAGCCCACGCCTCTTGTGTGTCCCTCCAGTCGGTAGGGCCCCGTTCACCTAGAAGCCGTCGCAGCCCGGGCCAATCCCTGCCTAATAACATGGGGTAGGGTAGTCGGGGCGTTACTGTGACTCGCAGCTCCCCGCCCTGGCTCCCGTCGTGTAACCTCACTCGGGTCGTCGGGTACGGCTGGGTGTCCCCGTGCACACACTTGATCCAAACCGGTGTCCCCATGTGCCCCGCTCTCCCTAGCGCGTCTCTCCGTACGAGCGTCTGCCCGCACCCCGAGTCCAACACGGCTTCCACTACCTCCCCGTTCAAGCGTACCTGCCTTATCATGCGGGCCCGGCTTACCTCCTGCCGTGGGCCTTTCCGGGGTCTGGGCTGGCCGTAGGTGCAGTCCATCACGGGGCAGTCCTGGCGGATGTGGCCTTCCTGGCCGCATTGGTAGCACGTCGGTTTCGGCTGGACCCTCGGTGCGTCCTCTACACTCCTTCCGGCGTCGGCCCGGGGTTCCCCCCTTCCATGGTCCTCGGTTCCGCGCCACACCGGGGCTAATCGTCGCTCCGGCCTTCGGGCTGGGGGGCTTCTAGCTCTAGGCCCCGTGCTATCCCGCCCTTCCTTCCCTCTGGGGCTAGGTCCTCCCCGGCCCACCGGGTTGGTCCCCGTTCCTACCTTGCCGTGTCCTTCCGGTGCCTCTGCTGCCAAGAAGTGCTCCATGAGCGTCACGGCTTCTTCTAGGGTTCCGGGCAGGTGCCGGCGTACTCATTGTTGGCCCTCTGCGGGGAGTGCTTGCAAGTACTGTTCGAGCACCACCAGGTCGGCCACCTGAGCCGCGGTCTTGGCGGAAGGTTCCAGCCACCGTAACCCGGCTTCCCGGATCCGCTGGGCGACCGCCCATGGCCGCTCCCCTGCTGCATACTTGGCCGCCCGAAACCTCTGCCTGTACGTCTCAGGGGAAATGCCCAGCTGGTCAAGGATCGCCTCCTTGACCTTGTAGTAACATAGCGAGTCACGGTCGGACAAGCTTCGGTAGGCGAGCTGGGCCGGGCCGGACAGGTAGGGGGCGAGTATGGTAGCCCAGAGTTCCTGGGGCCAGCAGGCAGCCGTGGCCACCCGCTCAAAAGTTACCAGGAATGCCTCCGCGTCGTCCTCAGCCCCCAACTTGGCGAGCCTGATGGGGAGTCGCGCCGGGCCTGCCGTGTCCTCTTCTCCTTCGTTGGTGGGTCCGATCAGTCCCGTCCCATCCTTCAGCTCCCTCACCAGCTGCCTCTGTTGCTCTCTGAACTCGGAGGTTAGTTGTCACAACGCCTCCGTCTGTTGCCTCTGGAGCTGGCGCTGGCTATCCACCAGCCATTCTACGATTTTGTCGGCATCCATGGTGCCGTTGCCTATTTGAGATGGCAGTAAAATAGAGTGGAAACCAAAACCCACCACCCTCGCTCCCTAAGTTACAGGGGCGCAGTCATGCCCACATTCTCCACCATGTGTCACGGGGCGCGGCGCAAACCGCCGCCCCGCCCCGCTAGAAGTTAGATTGTACACAATGCACTGCTCGCTTCCGCACCTCCTAGGCGGAGTGGGGGTTCTGGGCCCACCCTCACTCCGGACCCCAACCCAGGACCCTGACACCGAGAGCGTGCCTCGGTGGTAGCAGGGGGGTTGGCACCCCAAACGCACCTGCTCTCGGGATCCACGACCCGCCCTGGGTCTCTCTCCACTCCGCCGGCCCGCCGCGCCGACTATTCGGCCGCCCCACTTGGGGCCTCCCCCTCCGGGGCTCTTCCTGCAGAGGTCCCCCCCCCCCCCCGCTGCCCCCTCTCTCTCTCTCTGCTCCCTCCACACCGTCCATCCCCCTCGCGTCTCCCCCTGCCCTCTTTCTACTGTCCTGGCTCTTCCGGGTTCCCTCCTCCCCCTCCGTTGTCGCGCCCGTGACGTCACCTGTCACGTTCCTGGGCGCACCTCGATGACGCGCCACGCCCTCCCCGCTCCCGCTTTCTAGGCCCGAGCGGCCTGCCGCGTCCGTGCCCCCTCCCTCAGCGGCCCCGGGTAACGTTAGCGAGTGGTGGGGTTGCTCTGCCCCATCACAGGGAGTTATCAAAAGAGAGAATGTAATATGCAGTAGCTGTGTAAGCCCAGAGTTCATTCAGGGTCACAAATGTAGCTTATACATGTTAAAACAAGGCCCTTTGAACGATGTGTTAGAATGTTCCATCCTTGTTTTGCAGATAAACTTTAAATGACTTGGTAAGCCATTGGCGCATAGAAAGGCTCTGCTGTAAGAGGTAAAATTGTGGTATATAGATAGTGAAGGTTTCTTAGCTGAGCACTAAGCTAATGCATTAGAAAAGGTTGCTTTTTTTAAAGTATATTTTGTAGTGACAGAGCTTATTGCATTTCTCCATAGTGTAGGCTATAGAAAAGACAAATTTTCGTGACTCACAAGTCTCACAAAGTTGTTTTTTGAATAAAGTAGCTTAAAATAAAACATCTTAAAATAGAAGTTATTCTAAAATCAGTCTGAACCTTTTGCAGAACAGGGACATTGCAAGCAGCCAGATGATCCAGTTTATAAAAATCTAGACTTAGGCAACCATGAAAAAAGCAGGTAATCTTCAAATAGTTATTAACTTTCATGAAGGAAGCTGGAGTTTCTAGCTCTGCGAGGAACAAGGTTAATAATGAAAACACAAGACTGATATTTGACAGTGTGAAAAATCCTCGTTTTATCTGAAGGCTAATTTGCCAATTTTGGGCTACTTTTCCTATGCCAGCATTTTGGAAAAGGATGATTAGCTTACAGTTCCTCTTTCTACACAAGGCTGACATTTTAATACCGTATTTTCCGGTGTATAAGGCGACTGGGCGTATAAGACGACCCCCTAATTTTCTAGTTAAAACATAGGTTTTCGCCTATACTTGCCGTATAAGACTACCCCCCTTAAGAGGCCAACCAGCAGCACCCCAGCTGCTCTGCCCCAGGGTCCACAACAAAAGCCTGACAGACATAGGCAGACAAATGGTGAGTGCAAGGAAACAATGAGACCGTATTGCTCAGCTTGCCAGGTAGGAGCATCAGTACACCAATAGCCTCACCATTGTCTTTTTCTTTTGGTGGGTGTTTATGGGAGCTCCTCCCAAACTTAAGGGGCGGCATTGGAGAAACACAAAGGTGCATACCTGAAAAATGTATAATGGAGAGCCATCTTATGTTTGGTATGATACAGAGGGGAGAGCTGTGGGAACAGGGCCAGGCCTAGGTTTTTTTACCAAGGGCTAAGAACATTTTTGGTCCCCCTGGCTAGCCAGCAGAGCAAAAAACCCAACCAAGTGCAAAAAAAAAACAAACAAAAAAAAACCCAACCAAACTCCCTATAACAATGCACAGCTGGGTGCGGAGTGTTGCGGCACCTGAAGAAGTTGGCATCCAGAGAGGTCACCCTGCTCTTATAACCCTTGGGATTCAAATAAACAGAATGAGAAAATGATCTTTTAAGTAGCTTGCCAATTGGATATAAGCTGGCCAAAGATTGCATTTGTCAGGAAGAAGGATGTTGTAGTAATCAAGGCGCAAAATGATGAGAGCCTAGATGAGACTTCTTATACATGGATGGATAGGAAAAGTTGCATCTGAGAGTTATGTAGAAAGAAACAGCAGGATTAAGATCTAATCTGAACACGAAGCCTAGAAGAGGCTCAGATCAAAGCCACCATTCTGCCTGGGTGACAAGCAGATTGGTGGCTTCCATAGTAATCAAAATAGGAGGTAGAGGAGAGGGCTTGGACATGAAAGATTAAGGGCTTATTTTAGAGGTACTGAGTTGAGCTGGTGGCTAGACAGCTACAAAGAGGTCCCAGAGGGATGCTGGAGTAGATGCATGATTTGATATAAGAAATGGTAGAGAAATTTTGGAATAGTCCAAGAACACAAGGTAGTTCAATTCCCAGTGTTTTGCATGGCTGCCATAGGAAACTGGGGTCTTCTGTCACACCCATGTTGTACTATCTCAGCAGGATACTACTGCTAGAGGATCTATGTGGTCAAATATAGACACATAACTATGGCAGTTCTTTAGTCAGATGAGAGGTTTTATGAACATTAAGAATGGCCATACTATGTCAGACCAAAGGCCCATATAGCTGAGTATCCTGTCTTCTGACAGTCGCCAATGCCAGGTCCTTTAGAAGGAATTGACAGAAGAGGTAATCGATAGAGATGTAAAAATGTGGTTAAAAATGTGAGTGTGCAACTGCTAAAAATTATAGGCTCTGCAGCACTTGTACCTATGCAATCGCTATCATGAAGCATCCCCAGGTGCAGGGCCTGGTATTACTGTGTTCCATTGTATCAGAGGGGTAGCTGTGTTAGTCTGCAAAAGCCACAAGGAGTCCTGTGGCACCTTATAGACTAACAGATGTATTGGAGCACAAACTTTTGTGGGCAAAGACCCACTTTGTCCGATGCATGTAGTGGAAATTTCCAGAGGCAGGTATAAATATGCAGGCCAGAATAAGACTAGAGAGAACCACATTAATTCAGTCAGGGAGAATGAGGCCCACTTCTAGCAGCTGATGTGGAGGTGTGAACACCCTTTCTTGCTCAAGAAAAATCCTCTTGCGCAATGCTGTTCTTCCTGAAAAGTAATAGGTGTAACAGTCTTGTGCAAGACGGTTTTTCTTGCGCGAGAAGGGTCAGTGTAGATGCTCCTTCTTGCACAAGAGCCTCTTCTGAAAAAAATGGTGGCTCATTAGGTATGCAAATGAGGCTCAGCGATATTCCATGCTTAGCCTCATTTGCATATTACTTGTGCAAGAAGCCGTGAGTGTAGACCTAGCCCAAGAGAGGAGAAACTGCTTTTGTACTTGGCTAGCCATTCAGTGTCTTTATTTAATCCTAAACTGATGGTGTCAAACTTGCAGATGAACTGTAGCTCAGCAGTTTCTCTTTGAAGTCTGGTCTTGACGTTTTTTTTGCTGCAGGATGGCTACCTTTAAATCTGCTACTGTGTGTCCAGAGAGATTGAAGTGTTCTCCTACAGGTTTTTGTATATTGCCATTCCGAATATCTGATTTGTGTCCATTTATTCTTTTACGTAGGGACTGTCCAGTTTGAACGATGTATGTAGCAGAGGGGCATTGCTGGCACATGGTGGCGTAATATTATCTATCAACCTCATGAAGAAACTTGCACAAGTACAGATCATCCTTTCTCTCCAAATGCAAATGGACGTCCATCATACCAAATGGACTGAAGGTGAAAAATCCATTGCAATCAACATACTGCACAAACTACGGTGAGATTATGCCATATACTATCAAAGAAACTGAGGAACCACCTGATCAGCATCCTGTACAGCAAAATGAAAAACGTCAAAAAAGAGCTCTCCAATCTGAAGACTTTCATAAAACACCAACCTTCCATACAAACTTCCACACAGCTGGACTTTACTAAAATAAGACAGAAGATCTACATTAAACACTTCACTTCTCTACAGAGGAAAAAGGACTGTAAGCTGTCTAAAATCCTACCTGCCACATGAGGCCACAACAGTGGTACCCCTAACTCACTCAGCAATATCATCAATCTAACTACACACTCAGGCTGGCAGAAGAGTCTGTCCTATCTTGGGGACTCTCTTTTTGCTGCACTACCCCCACAAACATGATACAGTTCTGCAGTGATTTGGAAACCTACTTTCGCTATCTCCTACTCAAAGAATACTTTCAACACAACACTGAACAGTGCACTGACACAGATACCCTTCCCCCAACAGCCAAGAAGGAAAAACTCCACATGGACTCCTCCTGAGGATTGAAATGACAGTCTGGACCTATACATAGAATGCTTCTGCCGATGTGCACAGGTAGAAATTGTGGAAAAACAGCATCACTTGCCTCATAACCTCAGGCGTGTAGAATGCAATGACATCCACAGCCTTAGAAACAACACAGAAGAACATGAGAATGGCCATACAGGGTCAGACCAAAGGTCCGTCTAGCCCAGTAGCCTGTCTGCCGACAGTGGCCAGCACCAGATGCCCCGGAGGGGGTGGACCGAAGACAATGATCAAGCGATTTGTCTCGTGCCATCCGTCTCCAGCCTCTGACAAACAGAGGCCAGGGACCCATTCCTACCCCCTGGCTAATAGCCTTTTATGGACCTAGCCTCCATGAATTTATCTAGCTTCTCTTTAAACTGTTATAGTCCTAGCCTTCACAGCCTCCTCTGGCAAGGAGTTCTACAGGTTGACTATGCACTATGTGAAGAACTTTTGCTTATTAATTTTAAAACTTGCTACCCATAAAAACTCTGACATTATGATCAAAGAAGCCGATAAAGGAGGTGCTGTGCTGTTGTCATCATGAACAGGTCTGACTACCAAAAGGAGGCTGCCAGACAATTCTCCAATACCAAATTCTAAAGGCCACTTTCCTTAGATCCCAGTGAGAAATACACTAAAACTGCACCATCTGCTCAGGACACTCCCTACACAAGCACAGGAACAAATCAACACATCCTTAGAGCCCCGACCAGGGTTATTCTGTCTACCAAAGATCCACAAACCTGGAAATCCTGGATGCCCCATCATCTCGGGCATTGGCACTCTCACTGAAGGACTGTCTGGATATGTGGACTCTCTATTCAGACCCTATGCCACCAGCACTCCCAGCTATCTCCATGACACCACTGATTTCCTGAGAACTACAATGCATTGGTGATCTTCCAGAAAACACCATCCTAGCCACCATGGATGTAGAGGCTCTCTACACAAACATCCTACACATAGATGGAATACAAGCTGTCAGGAACAGTATCTCTGATGCCACAGCACAACTGGTGGCTAAGCTCTGTGACTTTATTTTCACACTCAACTATTTCAGATTCGGTGACAATATATACCTCCAAACCAGTGGCACCACTATGGGCACCCACATGGCCCCACAATATGCCATCATTTTTATGGCTGACCTGGAACAACGCTTCCTCAGCTCTCTTCCACTAATGCCCCTTCTCTACCTACGCTACATTGATGACATCTTCATCATCTGGACCCATGGGAAGGAAACTATGGAAGAATTCCACCACGATTTCAACAGCTTCCACCCCACCATCAATCTCAGCCTAGACCAGTCTACACAAGAGAACCACTTCCTGGACACCATGGCGCAAATAAGCGATGGTCACATAAACACCACTCTATACTGGAAACCTACCAACCGCTATGCCTACCTTCATGCCTACATTCCATCCCAGACACACCACACGATCCATTGTCTATAGTCAAGCACTAAGGCATCTGCTCCAACCCTTCAGACAGACCAACACCTACAAGATCTCCACCAAGTATTCTTGAAACTACGATACCCGCACAAGGAAGTGAGGGAACAAATTAAGAGCCAGACATGTACTCAGAAGCCTCCTACTACAAGACAAGCCCAAGAAAGAAACCAACAACACCACTGGCCATCACCTACAGTCTTCAGCTAAAACCTCTCCAACGCATCCTCATTGATCTACAACCCATCCTGGACAATGATCTCTCGCTTTCACAGGTATTGGAAGGCAGGCCACTCCTTGCCTGCAGACAACCTGCCAACCTGAAGCAAATTCTCACCAGCAACTATACACCGCACCACAGTAACTCTAATTCGGGAACTAATCCCTGCAACAAACCTCGTGCCAACTGTGCCCTCATATCTACACCAGCAACACCATCGCAGGACCTACCCAGATCAGTCACGCCATCACTGGTTGATTCACCTGCACATCTACCAATATAATATACACCATTATGTGCCAGGAATGCCCCTCTGCTACATACATCATCCACACTGAACAGTCCCTCCATAAAAGAATAAATGGACACAAATCAGCTATTCAGAATGGCAATATACAAAAACCTGTAGAACACTTCAATCTCCCTGGACACACAGTAGCAGATTTAAAGGTAGCCATCCTGCAGCAAAAAAAAGTCAAGACCAGACTTCAAAGAGAAACTGCTGAGCTACAGTTCATCTGCAAATTTGACACCATCAGTTTAGGATTAAATAAAGACACTGAATGGCTAACCAAGTACAAAAGCAGTTTCTCGTCTCTTGGTGTTCACACCTCCACATGAGATGCTAGAAGTGGGCCTCAACCTCCCTGACTGAATTAATGTGGTTATCTCGAGCCTTATTCTGGCCTGCATATTTATACCTGCCTCTGGAAATTTCCACTATGTGCATCTGACCAAGTGGGTCTTTGCCCAGGAAAGCTTATGCTCCAACACATCTGTTAGTCTATAAGGTGCAACAGGACTCCTTGTCGCTTTTGTGTTCCATTGATTATCCTCATTTCACCAAGTTTCTGTGATGCTTATTTTATAGGCGCTTCAGAGGGGTAGTCAAGTTTAATCTGTAACTGGAAAAACTAAAAAACAACATAGTCTAGCAGCACCTTTAAAGACTAACAAAACATGTAACTGGTATGAGCTTTCGTGGGCATAACCCACTACTTCAGATGACTGGAGTATTAAAAGTCTAAATCCAAGAATAAATAAGGGAAGGTCGGAAAAGGGGGGGGGGGGAGAAATAGATTGTTCCAAGTTGCAAGAGGCTGATAAGCACAATTTTTGCCTTAAGTACCCATTGGTTGGTTGGTTAAGCCATTAGGATGTGGAAGGTAGTATATTAGCCAGCCAATGCCTTTATTCATTCTCTCTGATAGGAACCAAGTTCCAACCCTTCCCTGTGTTTTTGGCTTGTAGAATTGGCCTGAAACAGAGTGACTTTGAGATCCATTAATGAGTGCCTGGGCAGGTTAAAGTATTCTCCAAGTGGTTTTTGTTTGTTGCCTTTTTGGATATCTGATTTGTGTCCATTAATTCTTTCCCATAGACTGTCCAGTTTGGCCAATATACATGGGGGAGGAGCATTGCTGGCATTTGATAGCATAGATCACATTAGTGGATGTGCAGTTAAATGTGCTCCTGATGTAGTGGCTGATGTGGTTGGCTCCAGTGACGAAATTGCTCGTGTAGATGTGTGGGCAGAGTTGGCACCAGGGCTGATTGCAGGGGTGGGTTCTTGGATGATTATGATGGAGATGTGCTGCGTGGTTACTGGAAAGAATTTGTTTGAGATTAGGGGTTATCTGTAGGCAAGGATTGGCCTTTCCAAGGCCTGTGAGTGAGGGATCATTTTCCAGGATAGGTGGTAAATAGTTGATAATGCGTTGGAGGGGTTTAATTTGTGGACTATAGGTAATGACAAGTGGAATTCTGTTTTCTCTTCTTGGCCTGTGTGGAAGTGTTTGTCTGAGTACTGTTCTGGCTCTGATCTATTTTTTCATTTCTCCGGGTGGGTATTTCAGTGTTACAAATGATCTATATAGATCTTCACCTATCTAATTGTTTAGACTTAAAACATTAGTATAAAAGCTCTTTAAAAAGTGTCACTTTTTAGCCAACTGCCATTAAATGAAGAGGTTGCCGTGTGTGTGTGTGGTGGGGGGGTGTATTTAATTTTGGCGAGTGTTAGATACAGTCTGGCATTCACTATATAAATTGTTTTGTTTGGCACTATTTAGAACATTCCAGATCTCTAAACTGGTTCCACAATCAAGTGCTTGTTTAACTGTAGCATCTCTGGCAGACATTGCTGGGGATTAGGTTTGGTTTTTATTTTTTTAAATTAAGGCATGTAAATTAGAATGCTGATTTTCAGTGAGTTTCAACCCAGCCATCTCTTCTGTGCATTTTTTTATAGGTACACCTGCATGAGTGGTGCTGTGCATTAATACTTGTGCATAAGACTCCTTTTCATACTGTTATATCATGTGCTCTTGCCTCTAATAATTTGATCCACACAAAGTGTTTTTTATTAAATAGCAGTTTTGACCTTAAAAAAATTGTTCTGAAAATCTGAGTTCTGCCGCTTTTTGTTCTGCCGCTTTTTGTAATACTAATTAAGCTTTACTTTCTGATTCTTATCCTTGCAAGATTTCAGAGTTGAAAGCTTAACAGCAACAAAAGCCTCACTTAGAAAGTTTCTTTTTAATTGGCCTCAATTGAATTGACTCTAGTATGCAGATCCCTCATCTGTACAGAGCTGCATTGACTTCAGTGGGGCCTGGAATGAAAACCAGTTACAAGAGTGAGTATTTGTAAATCACAGAAAGCTGCCTTCACATGGAACAGTTGCTTGTGGAATGCTCTTCTTCTCAGCCAGCTCTACCTGTTCTGTCAGAGCTGGTATATCTGCTTCCAAGTACTGGTCCAGCTTCAGCTGTATAGAACAGTGAAGGAAGCATGTGCCCCCTCCTCTCCTTCCGCCCCCTCCTTCCCCCCCAAAAAATCTGCTAGTTAATACCTGGCGTCAGGGAATTAACCCTGCTGATGAACTACTTCTCCTCTTCTCCCCCCCCCCCCTTGTATTGTATATTATTTTTGACGCCCTTCTTGTATTGTCCCAGACACAACAATTGAATCAGAAATGGAGATCCATGTGATGATCAATCAGTTTGCCACACTCACTGGTTCGGAAATCAACAAAAACTGACTCAGGGTACATCTACAGTTGCTCCCTAGTTCGAACTAGGGATGCAAATATAGGTGACCGAAATTGCTAATGAAGTGGGGATTTAAATATCCCGTGCTTTATTAGCATGATCTCGCTGGTGCGTTACTCTGCTCAACAGCTGTTTCGAAAGTGAAAATGCACACTGGGAAGCGTTGGTTTGAACTAATGTTACTCTTTTTTTGAGGAGTAACGTTAGTTTGAACCAAGGGGTTTCGTTTGAACTAATGCGTCCCGGCGCGCACTTTCACTTTCAAAACAGCTGTTGAGCAGAGTAACGTGCCGACGAGACCATGCTAATGAAGCGCAGGCTATTTAAATCCCCGCTTCATTAGCAATGTCAGTTGCCTACATTTGCATCCCTAGTTCGAACTAGGGAGCAACTGTAGATGGACCCCCAGAGACCTCTTTTTGGTGCCTCTTGGTTAGCTGTATCTATAAACCATGTACCAAAGTACATGCAAACAAATAAAATAAGCACTGTTTGTGGTAGGAAAAAGTTTCAAAACCGTTCTCTTGCTACTAACAATAGCTTCCCCTAGGGTAAACAAGGCTAAGTGCCCTAGTGTAGATGGACTGATTGATAGCTACCACATGTGTTGTAAGCTCTGAGTGATCTAATTCATATAACTGGGCCTAAAATAGTAGTGACTGCCTATACTAGCAGAGATGGAGCAAAACAGGTACAAAAAATGAAACTTTTTTTGAAAATGTTAGTGTAGATCATGCTGTGCAGTGAATAGGCTTGATTTTTAAGAGTTGCTTAAGCTGACACCCCAACTATCTGGAGAAACTGCCCTATTTTTATAGATCCCATGATTAGTAACGAAGTATTGCTGCCTTTTGCCTATCATGTTCTAAAGGGATCTTGCTGTCATCCTCAAATCTGGAATTGACAAAAGAGCTCTTTTGGCCTCTAGCTTCCCCTTAGCCCTCTTGTTGCACTGCTGATGCCAACACTATTTCTCTTTAGTAGATAAAATGTGTGTGACTTGCACAAAACACATTTTGGGGAGTTCCAAAGGGTCTGTGCCATCTGTCACTGGGACACTGTATGGTTAGGAGGCTTTGAAAGGAGAACTCAAGTTTGATCATTAGCATGTCTGTGATTGTCACATCTTTATATGCAATTTTAATTCTTTTATGTATTTAGCTTTTAAAATATTTTGTTTGTTCAAATGAATATCAGGAGATTGTCCAAACACCTGTCTTGTTGCCACGTAACACCACTTTTGAGTTGCAGTACAAAAGTACTTTGAAAGCTGTTCTCCTGTAACTAGTCTTGTTATATACTCATAACTTCACAGATAACATTTAATTATTAATTTTCATTTACATTCTGCAGGTTATCAATGTAATTTGTTTGCACCTAGCAGTAGATCAAATGAATAATGTAGCTTTCTGTATTTTAAGAACTTATTTACAGGCTTTTGTATCTTGTATGTTGAAAAATAACAATGGGTTCTTTAGAATTTAGTATTTTGTAGTACTGCCTATGGTATGATACTTTTTGACGTACATAGGACTGAAGAATGC
Organism: Pelodiscus sinensis; assembly: GCF_052426305.1. Taxonomy (NCBI): domain Eukaryota; kingdom Metazoa; phylum Chordata; order Testudines; family Trionychidae; genus Pelodiscus; species Pelodiscus sinensis. The sequence continues at coordinate 86,818,506 of NC_143057.1, forward strand.
AGGCTTAGTGACACATGAAAGTCAGACATTTTGGTCATAACTGTACACATTTGTATTGTGTCTAGTGTGCAGGTAATGCTGGGTTAATACTGAACAGGGATTTTATTCTTTAAGGAAGAGAAAATAGTACACTAAAATTATACACATTAATGTTCAGGTATAATCCTTTGTAAGAGAACCAATTTAAGAACAAAGACACCCTTACTGAGTTCTGCAGAAATATAATACTGTGCTTCCTGGGTTTCTGAGTCACACTAATAGGCCTTACCAATGCTGCCTGGAATTGGGATTTTGTTGTATATGTGATGCCTAGGGCAATTTCTTTAGCTTGCGTTTAACAGGCAGTCAGGCTAGTCACTGAACAGGAAAGCGGAGAAACAACAAATAGACTAGTAGCACCTTAAAGACTAACATTTACTACTAGTTTAATACTAACATTTGCTATTAGTCTATCTGTTTAAGTTTTTCCTGTTACAGACTAACTCTGCTACTACTCTGAAGGAAAGTGAAGGTTTACGCTCTATTTAAAATTGTTACTTCTCAAAGTGCCCATTGATTAGAAGTACCTTGGAGGCATTCTGACTTTGCACTGCAGTTAAATGTTGGCATATTGAGGACCTGTGCACTACGTCTGTGCCCAACATTCTATAGCTATGTGGATTTAAGATGATCTCACATAAATTATTTATTTCTCTTAAGGAAAAGTCTGTTTAGTTGCATCATACTGCATAAGAAATGAGTCTAAAGCAACAGTCCAATTTCTTTGTAATCTAGCAACTGACTAGCCACAAATGTTAGTTTTATTGTGTTGGCACTTATCATAATGAATTAATGCGGATGTCTCCTGATTGCACTCTGCCAGGCATAGCAGTGATGCATTTTTCCTGGAAATCCTAAAGGTCATGGTTCCAAAATACAGCCCTAAACCCATAGCTTTTTCAAGTGAGTGTTCTTAAAATAGAGGCAAACCCATAAAACAGTGTTTAGTGTGTTAGATGTGTGCTTTTCTTACCTTCGGCATGTGCTATAGAATCACATTTTTATTGTTCTTAGATCTTTCTTGCAAAATCCTGTTTAATGATCTGAAGCTGAAAAAAAAATCTTTTGCATTTCTCTCATTTAGCAGGCTTCAACTACAGAAGTACAAATTGGACCCATGAGACTGACACAAGATCCTGTACAGGTAGGACTTTGTTTCAATGTGGTGCTACTGTAAATTCTGTGAGGAGGTGTGAAGGAATTAAAGCTCAATCCAGGAGTAACTCTTAAAGTTATTGCTGTGTAGAAAGAAATAGAATAGAATGCACATCAGTATTGTTAAATTACATGTCTCCTTGAAGCAATGTTGAAGCTCAACAGTATGTACAATAGCATGGTGCAGGCAGTATCTAGCAAGAGTATTATAAGGCTTTGAGTAACTTTTCTTCCATTTGAAATGCAACTATAGACTAGGCAAATTCTCCAGGGGAAAAAAATCTGTCTCTTTGCTTGATAGTAAAGAAGGTTTGTGTGGGAAAGGCAGCATAAATTCTGCTGCTGAAAGTTTTTTCAGGGGCTGGAAAGTAGGGTCTTTCTGTTCTTGGAGCCAAAACCACATAAGCAGATTTGGAGCTAGATATCTGAAACCAATTCCTGCAAAATGTAGGGAAGGTTTAGACTTGAGCATTTCCAATTTTTGGCTACCTTGAGGAAGAAAATATGAATTATAAAGTTTTTAACATGGTGATTTTCATTTCTCAGCATTTTAGAGGTAAGAAACCATTCTGTCTAGCTAGTATCTTTATTACCAATAATGCTGCTTTTATAGGAGACAAGCAAAGACCAGAATCCTGAAAACTGTTACACTTCGTGATTGTCCTGAAACTTACTGTGCCCATATGTTAAATGAAGTACCTGAAGTTTGAGGAAAGCCGTTACATTCTGCTAACGTCTCATAACATGTAAAAAACCCGCTCTTATTTATCCAACCAGGAAAGAATAATCCATAACTTTTATGGGCAAATAAACTTCCTTGCTTTTTGTACCTGTTGCAGCATTAAACCAACAGTTCTCATGGGTAACATGTTGGAGTACCTGGCTAGATAGCTATAGAAAGTTCCTCACTAGTAAAAGTTGCTCAGGCAGGAACTAGCAGTTTAATTGAAATGGCAATTGTGCATTGTGACCATAATGTGTTCAGGACTGAACAACAGTGCCAGAATGAACGTAATGAACTTTTTGATCACTTTGGAGAGCTCGTTTCTTCAAGTAAGCAATTTCTTTGGCTCACCTACAAGCTTGGGAAGAAACCAAAGCATGTGAAAGCACTCAGAGCCCTGGTCTACACTAGGGCATTATTTTGAAATAACCCCCTTTTGGTCGAATTTATAAGTGGTGTGTCCACGTTACCAAGCCTGTTGTTTTGAAATAATGGGCCGCGTATTTAGAAATCTGTACTCCTGCTTTTCCCAGGGAGTAATTCTAATTCCAAAATAGTTATTTCCAAATAGAAGTATTGTGGACATTCTGGTACCACTATTTCAAAATGACTACTCCCCAGAATAATTTGAACAAATTACTGCCCATTGCTTCCTGGGGCTCTAAGTTGAGGTAATGCGTCCACTTTAATGGAGCCTCCCTCAGATTAATTTCAAGGCTTCCCCATAGTGGGGACATGCTATTTTGTAAAATTGAGAGTTAAATTGAATTTAGTTATTTCAAAATTTCCTACTGTAGACATGCCCAGAGAGGCCACTAAAATAGAATCATTTCTGTCACTAGTTTCTGTTAACTAGAAACTCTTTTTCTGAGTGTTGCAGAATTTTCAGTCCTGATACAGTGTTGTAAAAGGCTCCATTAGTGAGTTAAAAGGGGCCATTGAGTCACTCCCTTTGCAGGAGAGCAAATAGGGCAAAGTGTTATGGTTGGACAGGTTAAATTACAAGCTATCAAGAGCCCTAGCAATAGTGACTGAACTGTGGCTCCGCATAGAATATTAGAACTGGAAGGGTCCTTGAGAGGCATCAATTCCAGTCTAGGCTTGTGAAGGACTAGTCGACTAGCCGATAAGCAAATGCTTATTGGATAGTTGACTAAATGCTCTCCTCACCCCACCTGCTGCCTCTATGGTGGTGGGGAGGGGGGGGGGAAGAAGAGGGGATACTTGAAGCCTGGGGTTCAGCAGGGGAGTCAGCTGACCCTGGGTGCCACACAGCACTTTCTCCTTTGAAGTGTAGCAACGGCCCCTAGGAGGTGCCCTATCGACTAATCGAATAGTCAATGCAAAATGCATCGACTATTTGCTTAGTCAATTACCTGATACTTAACATCCTTAGTTCAGTCCCCTGCCCTCACGGCAGGGCCAAGCACCATCTAGACCATCCCTGATAGATGTCTATCTAACCTGCTCTTAAATATCTCCAGAGATGGAGATTCCACAACCTCTGTAAGTAATTAATTTATTCCTGTGTTTAACCACCCTGACAGTTAGGAAGCTTTTCCTAATGTCCAACCTAAACTTCCCTGCTGCCGTCTAAGCCCATTGTTTCTTGTCCTACCATCAAAGGCCAATTTTTCTCCTTCCTCCTTATGACACCCTATTAGATACTTGAAACATGCTTTCATGTCCCCTTTGTTTTTTTTCCAAACTAAACAATCCCAGTTTTTTCAGTCTTCCCTCACAGCTCATGTTTTCTAGACCTTTAATCATTCTTGTAGTCTTCTCTGAACCTTCTCCAATTTCACCACATTTTTCTTGAAATGTGGCCAGAACGGGACAAAATACTCCAACTGAGGTGTAATCAGCAGAGTAGAGCGGAAGAATGACTTTTTGTGTCTTGCTCACAACACACCTGTTAATGCATCCCAGAATCATGTTTGCTTTTTTTGCAACAGTGTCAAACTATTGACTCCTATTTAGCTTGTGGTGTATTATGACCCCTAGATCCCTTTCTGCAGTACTTCTTCCTAGACAGTCACTTCCCATTCTGTAAGTGTGAAACTGATTGTTCCTTCCTAGATGGAGCACTTTGCATTTGTCCTTATTAAACTTCATCCTATTTGCCTCAGACCATTTCTCCAGTTTGTCCAGATCATTTTGAATTATGACTCTATCCTCCAAAGCAGTTGCAACCCATCCCAGCTTCGTATCATCTGCAGACTTCATAAGCGTACTCTCTCTGCCAATACAGCTGCTCCCCGAGTTATGACCACCTCCACTTACGACCATCCGCACTTACGACCAAAGCGGTCGTAAATGCGGATCCAGTTACGAACGGCGATCTGCGCTTACGAACAGTGCAGTCGCCATGTAACTCTATGGGATCCAAGTTACGAACACTTCGAGTGTTGGTCCATAACTTGTTTGTAACTCGGAGTGGCTGTATCTAAATCGTTGATGAAGATATTGAACAGAACCAGTCCCAAAAGGAGACCCTCTGAGAAACTCTACTCAGTGGTGCACAGTGGGCATCCCCAGCCTCGAAGTACATTTAGCCCAGGATGCAGGAGGTCAGCTTGCAAGGATTTAGCTATAGCTGCACTGGGTGTTAGACTCAGCGTAGGAGGCCACTAGAGCCTGTGCATGAAGCAGCTGCAGCCACAAGTCGGAAAGGATGCTCTTCAGCTTGCATGAGCCTCCTGCTTCCCTCGGTGGGACTGGAAACTGACCTGCCGAGCCCAGGGCTGAGTTGGAGCTCAGCTCTGGGAAGGCCTGGCGCAAATTAAACACCAGATAGATGTCAAATGTTAGTTCTTGGTTTATAGCTTCTTGGTTTATAACTTGTGCATTTAGGGATCCCAGATGACAGAGAATGTACGTCAAAACTTTACAAGATTTTTACCTGTTAAAACACAGTAACTCTTTTATTCTCACTCTGTAACCCTGCTTCAGTGATACAAGGTTTAGGTCTGTTGTCTCATTTAGCTATACATTTTACACACACAGCTCTGTCAGAATTTTAAATTGCTATGAGAAGCAAAGCATAAACAGTGATGCAAGAAATAAGGCTTTTGTAGAAATGATACAAGAAACGAGCATTTCTATCCTTTATGCATAAGTAATTAAGTACAGGCAGTCCCCGGGTTACGTACAAGATAGGGACAGTAGGTTTGTTCTTAAGTTGAATCTGTATGTAAGTCGGAACTGGTGTCAGCCGCTGCTGAAACTGATCAGTTTCAACCGCGGCTGAATCTGGACGCCAGTTCTGACTTACATACAGATTCAACTTAAGAAACCCAGGCGTCCCCAAGTCAGCTGCTGCTGAAACTGATCAGCGGCTGATTCCAGGAAGCCTGGGGCAGAGCAACTCTGCCTCGGGCTTCCTGTAGTAAGCGCTGGTCAGTTTCAGCAGCGGCTGACTTGGGGATGCCTGGGGCAGAGTAGCTGGGGTGCTGCTGGGTTGCTCCAGTAGCGCGGCTCCTCGGCACTACTGGACCAACCCGGCAGCACCCCAGCTGCTCTGCCCCAGGCGTCCTGATTCAGCCGCTGCTGAAACTGACCAGCAGCAGCTGAATCAGGACGCCTGTGGCAGAGCAGCTGGGGTGCTGCCGGGTTGGTCCGGAGCAGCGCTGCGGGACCAACCCGGCAGCCCCCAGCTGCTCTACCCCAGGGGTAGGCAAGAAAAGCCTAGTCTGCTGGGGGGAGGGGTCACTAGCGGCACCCCCCCCCCCCCAGCAGACCAGGGGGACAGGAGCAAAGCCGCGGAGCATGCCTGCAGCGGGACAGCCCAAGCGCACCTGGGCTGTCCGGCTGCAGGTGTGCTCCGTGGCTTTGCACCTGTCCCCCTGGTCTGCTGGGGGTCCAGCAAAGCCGCTGGACCCCCCGCCCCCATCAGACCAGTGACACCCGAGCAAAGCTGCCGCCTGGGCGGCTTTGCTCGTTTGCCCGGGAGCAAAGCCGCCCAGGCGGCAGCTTTGCTCGGGTGTCCCTGGTCTGCTGGGGGGGGTCCAGTGGCTTTTGTGGACCCCCCCTCTCCAGCAGACCAGGGGGACAGGAGCAAAGCCGCCCAGGCGGCAGCTTTGCTCGGGTGTCCCTGGTCTGCTGGGGGGCATCCAGCAGCTTTGCTGGACCCCCACAGAAGACCAGGGAGACCGGGAGAAGCTTTTCTCGCCCCGGAGGACACAGGTGGCGACCCGCCGCCTGTGAGCTCCAGGGTGAGAAAAGCCCCGTTCGTAAGTGCGGATCCGACGTAAGTCGGGGACTGCCTGTATATAATTACCATGAAATCGTGAAATATTTTTCTGCGCCAAATACAGGTCTGAACAATGATTTGATCACACAAAATAGTTTCTTTATGTATCTTCTGCTTATACTATAGCTAACTTCAGTGTCTTTGTTCTTCATGGAATTTTAACACAAATGTGTGGAACTTTTCAGGAAAAGTTCTTAAAAACGCTGATAGTTTGCACTAAAATGGGCAAGAAAATATTTAGCAAGTAAAACTGTTCTCTCCATGTTTGTGTGAAAATTCTTTGGTATCCTTAGCAGAAATTGTGCGTCTCAAAATGCTGCAGTGCTAGTGTTAGCTGATGTGATGTATTTTAAATAAATATTCATCCTATAGGAAGGGAAAGCAAAACCCAAATGGTTTAGGTTTTTTCTTGTAAAAACTACTTAGTAGGTTGTAGACTGTCTCTTTGTCCATAGCTCTTCTAAAGAGGTCAGGCATCTACAATATTGCATAATAGTCAAAATTTGAAACATTATATAAGTTTTCATATGAGAGGCATTATTATACAGCACTCTTTTTACTTTGTCAGGGGTGGAGGAACTGTACCCTCTCCCCCTTTGTCCTGTTCTGGCCTGTGTATGTAGCTTAGCATGCTGGACTGTCTACTCCTGGCTTTATATTCTTGACCCTGCAAATGGGTGAGAGATCATGACTGTGCCTACCATGTGATTCTAACATGTCAGCCCCTGATCTTTAAGTGCCCTCATGGTAGTCTCTTGCAGAGTTTGTTGCTGCTAAATCCTATACACTGCCCAGGCACCTGTCACACATTGCCTCCTGGGACCCCAGACGTGACCGTGGTAGTAATGCACATGGAAAGTGTGTTCTCGCCCCCAGTGGAAGCCAGGGGAGCAATTAATCTATGTAGGGACTTGCAAGTTCTGTTTGGCATATACAGTATAGGTGAGAATCTTGGTTCCTTTTCAGAGCTTTTCTTTTCCCTGCCAGAAGCCCTGGATTGGACCCTGTCCATCACTTACTTTGAGCCATATCATGTAAGGCTTGAGTGCAGAGCCAACCTGCCTCCTACCTTACAATGGACAGGAAAGGGGAAAAACAGGACTGACAATAACTGTAGGGAGAATCAACAGGATGGTCAGTACTCAGACCCTTTCTGGATTTTGCCCTTGATAGAGGAACATCCCTTTCAATTAAAGGCTTTACTTTGTATAAAGCCTTACTCATACAAATGGGCACACTTATTTGTACAATTACTTGAGAGAGTGGCTTGCAGGATTCTGTCATTTTCTGTGGAGATCTTTATTAAAGAACACATCACTGCTTTCCAGGCCTTCAGGAACTCTTAAAATAGCATTAGGGAGTGTGGTACGGGTGATTGAATAACATTATAAAATTTGGATTCTTTAAAGAAGATGGCCAGTGGAAATATTCACAGATCATAGTAACTATTTAAATAGTGGCTATTTCACTAATAGCCTAGGGGTTTCATATACAGTTGCCTGCTCAGTATAGAATAAGATGATAGTCTGTCTACTGAGGGTACATGGTGGAAATTATGTAGTTCAGTTGGGATGCCAGTCTAAGTCACTCTGATGGAGCTATATAGTAATTGAAAAGGTGAACGTCAATATTTCACTGATGGCAGAAGTGTCACCTTTAGCGAATTTCTAGTATTATGGTAAGTGGTTATGTGCCATTTTTATGGCAGTTTGTGAATACAGAGGCAATGAAGAAAATGATGTACTATCTAGCTGCTTATCCTGGCCTTTCATCTCGTGTCCATTGCTACCATCTCCCCTTTTCTGCCCTTGACATATGCCACTTCTGGCCTTTCAAAAACATTACTGCTACAAAAACTTTTCCTGGCTCATCACTTCAATTATTTCCTCATTTGCATTCTTCTAAGGCAGGGGATGGGCAATAATTTTTGGTGGGGGGGCCATTCCAAGATTTTGGTAAGAGGTCAAGGGCCGCACTTTTCTGTGGAGGGGAGTGCAGGGTCTAGGGTGGAGGTTGGGTGCAGAAGGTCACAGGGGATCAGGGACTGGTGTGTAGGAGACGGCATGAGGTCTCAGAGGGCCTTGGCTGGAGGAGGGGATTGTTACCTGGGTCAGGGGATTGGGGTGTAGGGTCAGGGAGGGGGTGTGGGTACAGGAGAGGATTGTGGCCTGGGGGAGGTGTGAGAGGGGGTACAGGGTCTGGGAGGGAGTTGTCACCTGGGGCAGGCAGTGCAGAGGGTTTGGATGATGATCTGGGAGAGGGAGTTGGGATGCAGGGGGGACTGGGGTACCAGAGGCAGGTGCTGGCTGTCTCCTGGCAGCAGCCCCAGGCTGCTCCCTCCACCTGGCGCTCAGCTCCGGCTGCCCCTGTCTCTCAGGTCAATTTCTCAGCTCCGAATGGCTGGCTGTTTCCAGCCAATAAGAGCTGAGAGATTGGCTGGTTGTTTGTCCAATAAGAGCTGAGGATTGGGCTGGGGGCGGGGAGATAGCATGAAGCCTCCCTCTCCCTGCAGAGCAGAGAAACGCAGGGACTGCAGGTGTGGGCAGTGTGGTCTGTGGGCCAGATGCTGTGGCTTGATGGGCTGGATCTGGCCCCTAGGCCATGTTGTGCCCAGCCCTGTTCTAAAGGCTTCTTTTCTGCATTGCTTAAACAAAACAACCTTGACTGATCTTCACTTCCTGAGGCCCTTCATCATTCAACTCTTGTATGGCGTTAGAGGTCCATCTCTAATTCTGCTCCACTAACAATGCCAGCCTTCATTGACCATCTGTCAAATTTTCTATTAAGCATTTTTGTCCTTTGTCATGTCGTCGTCCTCCTTACATATGGGAGGGAGCTCCCTGTAAACTTTCTCAAAGCCAGTGTCCTTCAAAATCCTTTTTGAAGCTCTTCTGCTGTGATGCCTTCAAGTACTAAGCCAGTGGTTAGGCAACAGGTTGTGACTGTTTATCATACTGATCAAAATCTTCACATTGTTACCTTTAATCACAGGGTTAGAAGAGACCTCAGAAGGCCATTTGAGTCCAACCCCCTACCCAAAGCAGAACCATCCCCAACCAGGGCTTTGTCAAGCTAGGACTTAAAAATGACTAGGGATGAAGATTCCACCATCTCTTGAGGTAACCCATTCCAGTGCTTCACCACTGTCCTAGTAAAATAGTTTTTCCTAATATCCAACCTAGACCTCCCTGCTGTAACTTGAGACCATCGCTCCTCGTTTTGTCATCTGTCACTACTGAGAACAGCCTCTCTCCATCCTCTCTTGAACAACTCTTCAGGTAGTTAAAGGTTGCTATCCAATCCCCCCTCACTCTTCTATAGACTGAAGCTCAAATTTCTCAGCCTCTCCTTGTAAGTCATGTGCTCCAGCCCCCTAATCATTTTAGTTGCGCCCCACTGGTCTTCCTCCAATGCATCCACATCCTTTCTGTAACGGAGGGCCTAGAATTGGATGTAATACTCCAGATGTGGCCTCACTAGTGCACCTCTGTCTGTTTTCACTTGTTGCTTCTCATCTTATACTTAGACTGAGCCCTTTGAGGCATGTACGGTCTTTGTTGTATGTTTGCACAATGTCTAGCACTGGCATCAAGTGCTACATTAGCACAAATAATAAATAGTCATAAGGCTAAAAAGAACCTGGCGTAAGCTGGCTCAGAGGAATCTACCTTGCAATCTATCCAAAGCAGCCCTACTGGAATAAACCTATCAAATTATCCACCAAAGCAGTAGATAAAATAACATTAAGGAATGTACATGAAATCTAAACACATTTTAATTCAAAGTCTTGTATGCCAGTCCAGATTACTCAAAACTGTGACCTTTTTATCATGCCATCAAGCCTGTACCTTTGAATCAGTCTGGGTATTTCCACTTACCTTATAGTTCTGACTTACCAGTAAAGTCCTATACAAACTTATGACAATTGGGGATTGTAATAAAATACTTTACTGGTGCCTTTTTAGCTAAGGCACTCAGAGGTTTTTATACAGTCTTAATAAAACCATCCAAATACCTTATGAGGTATAAAATTACTCCTGCATTTTACAGATGGTGAAATGCTGTGTTACTGTACCTTAATTATATCAAGTCAACTTAGCCATGAATTCATGTACTCTTACAGTAGATTCATCTACTCTTACATGTCCATCCCAGAGTACGCATGCCTTCCCAGGAAACTTGAAATCTTGCTTTGGACATATTTTACACTGCACAAAGACCACTTCAAGCTGCTCACCTCACTGGACTCTGCAGTCCCTCATTTCTGAAGATGGGGAGGGTACCAAGAAAGCGAACGAAAACAATCTCAAAACATTGAACTTAAATATAGTGCAGTTGGTCTTAATCTAAGAACAAGATGCACCTAATCATCATAGAAGAAAGAGCTAACACACCAGTGAATTGACCCAGAGTCTGCAAAGTCTCAGGTTAGTACCCTAGGGTACTAGGTCCTTCTCTAATGCTCCAGGGGCTCGGAGAGCAGGAACAATGCAGAGTATTGGCTGCTAACTCATATGCTCAGGCCTGAATACTCAGTGCCACAGCATATTATGCCTGTGGTCTCTGTAGTCCAAACTTGCTAGCAAGTTCCAACAGAAGTGTGGAGTGTCTGCACAGAGCCTTGCCCTTGGGAGGTGGCGACAAGCACTTCTGATAACTGCAAAACACACACATCTTACTCTATTTCTGATTAGTTGTGATTAGATATTTTTATTTACTAGAAAGTGTCTCAGTGTTGTAAAAACATTAAAATATATAACCACAGATTGGACCTTGGTCCAGCACCCTTGGGGCCTGCCCTGTCCCGAATGAGAGAATTTGCCAGATCCAGGGAAGTCCCCTGCCACTGGCCACCCAGGACACTGCCCCTCACTGACTGGCTCTGCTCTGTCCCCAGGGACAGAGCTTGCTGGCTCCACTGCTGCCCTACCTGGCAAAGGTTCCCTGGGGACTGGGCTTGCCGGCTCTGCTGCTGCCTTGCCCAACGAGGGCTCCCCAGCCTCTGCTGGTGGGGTTCCTGGCCACTGGACTCGTAGACAGCTTGCATTCCTAGGCACTGGAGCTCTGGTTCAGCAACATCTGTGACCCTGCTTAGGGATGTAATAATGTAGTCAATTAACCAATAATCAAAAGCTTATAGGTTAATGCTATAGACTACATGCATTCCCTCCCGCCCTGGCCAGTACATTTTTTAGCAGGCTGGCCAGCAGCCTGTCTGTTTTGACTTGGGATGGGTCCGGGACTTGTCCCCACTGTGGTTCTGTACTTAAAGTATTATTAGGAGGTAGGTTGGCTAGCAGCCTGGCTCTGTTCCAATTCACGCTGGGTCCAGGAGCTCAGACCCTCCCACCCCTGGACAGGGGCTGCTTCCACCCTTATATCAGATGCAGCTGCATGGGGTGACAGGCAGCCAGTCTGTGAGGGGAGCTGGTTTTTAAATTTGCCATCCCTCACAGACTAACTCCTGCCTGGCACCTCACGCTGCCGTCTCTGATACAGAGGCAGCAGCGTGGAGTGTCGGGGGCTTCTCGGAAGTGGGGCTGGAGTGCGCTGGCTGCCAGTCTCAAGCTCAGGGACTATAGAATAGTTGCATAACCAATAAGAATTCATGAGGTTTCTCAACTATTCAATTAACCGGTATTTAATATCCCTAGTCCTGCTGGACCACGGATATTGTAGGACCGAAGAGTCCCAGATTTAGGAGGCTCAACCTGTACTAGCATGTTATGTTCTTACCAGATTAATCCAATCTTGAATTCTTCTGCTTCCACAGAACATTAATCACTTGTTGTTGTTGTGTAGAAATCACCAGTCTAGAAAATATGAGATAAGACATAAGTAGGGTCACCTTGGCTAGCCACTAGACTTTGTGTGTTGAATTTCACATGGTGACACCATGGCTGCACAGAATAACCCAGATAAAAGACTGTTGATCTTTCCCATAGCCATTTTAGGCCAAACCCCGCTTATCTTTCTTAAACAAGTTGTCCTAGTGAAGTCAACAGGATGACTCCTGTGGGTTAAACAAGGAGTACTTTGCTCTATATCTGACTTTTATTCTTCCTGCATAATTTTTATTCTTCCTGAACAATTTTTGTCAAACTTAGAATCCTTGAGCCCTTTCTTGTTGGTATATTTACTTTAAAATAACTTTTTTTTTTATTTGCAGCACAGTGTGGCATAGTTAGCGATTTGATTGCTATTGTAAATATGTGCAAATTGTAGAGGAGAGTGTCTAGATGACCTATGTTAACTGCCATATAATCTTTAAACTGATAATAAGCAGTATAAGGTAACACAGGAAAGGAAAGAATTTTCAATCAATTACAAATTCATTCTTTAACATAAGTAGTAATCATTAAGTGCCACTTATATTGATCCTTGGGTGGGTCATATAGGAAATGTATACATTTTCTAGGATATCCGTTTTAGTTTGTATATTGCCATCCAGCCATGGCCCCAAACCTACAACCCTTCTGATGTGAGTAGTTTTAATACATCATTGACTCTTGAAATGGGTAAATAGTAACCCAGAGGCACTGAAACCACTGACAAGGAAGATTAAAATCTGGTCTGCAGCCTTAGCTAAGCGCTTTTAGCTCGTGTAGTAGAGGCACATGGCTTTAGCCCCCTAAGATCGCCTCTGAGTTGCACTTGCATGACTTAGGATAACTCACATGAGTAAGAATTGCAGTGTTAGGCCCCAAATTTTTCTTTTGTCATTTTATCATCTAACTGCTTGCTGCATATTCTTGTTCTTTCTGCTATGTTTGACTGTACATTTTAAAAGAAAAGTAATGGATAAAGTCATATTTGTATTCATTGTATTTGCCCCTGGTAGTAGTAACCTATAAATGTACACCTTAGACAATGTCTCATAATTAAAAATATTTAAGTAGGAGACTGGATAACCTAAAGGACTTGGTAATAAAACCTGTAGCCTTTCACTTTTTAGACACTGAAATCCAGCCCAGTTCAGGAGTGAGCCAAAGTTGTCTGTCATCTGTTGGCTAGTTTCATAGCTTTTTGTAAGAGTTTGTCTCTCCTAGTTCCTAGTGGACAAGCATCCACAACACAGAGTCACTTACCACATTTGTTGTTGACTCTTTTGCAGGCAAGTTCAGCACAGAAACCAGGGATTGACTGGAAATGAGGCTGAAACCATCACCTGAGGGTGACCAGTTCTAGAAGAGGAATGAAACTAGAGCAGTTGGGAGACCTTCCAGTACTTCCTATAGCAGGTGTGGCCAACCTGAGCCTGGAAGGAGCCACAGTTTACCAATGTACATTGCCAAAGAGCTACAGTAATTTGTTAGCAGTCCCCATCAGGTGCCTCCTCTCCCATCTCCAGTATCCTTTGCCCACCGCAGCCCCACCGATCAGTGCCTCCTCTTCCTTCCCCACGCCTCCTGCCCACTGCAGTCAACTTTTTCATGGCACTCAGGAGGCTCTGTGGGGAAGGGAAGGAGTGAGGGTGCAATACGCTTGGAGGAGGTGGAGCCAGGAGTTGAGCACTGGAAAGTTGGCACCTGTAGCGGCAGTGCTTGAGCTTCAGAAGAGCCACAGGTTGGTCACACCAGCTATAGCTTCTCCGAAGAAGAGGAATAAAACTTAAGGGTGATGGGGCTAGTGGATTGGTTTTCAACCATTTTTCCTCATGACCCAGTTGAAGAAAACTGTGGATGCCCGTGACCCAACATCATTTGACTAGAGTGTAGGCTCCAGGATGGGGCTGAGGATGAGATCTTTGGAGTGTAGGAGGGGGGGCTCTGGTTTTTGGAGGTGGTCAGGAGGGAATTACCCTGAGTGGCTCCCTGTCAGTGGTCCAGTGGGGGTGCTAAGACAGGCTTCCTGCTTCTCCTGGCACTGCAGACCTAGCATGAGATTGAAGGGTGTGGTTGTGGCTGGTGAAGTGTTCTGGTTGGGGCTGTAAGATAAAGCAGACCTTATTTTATAATTTCTTATATAGCTTCTTCCATTATATGACTGTTGAAAAACTGAGACCAAATTCTTAACCAATGAAAAGCTTTATTGTAAGTATAGACAAGCACTGTCAACACCTAACAAATTTTAAAAATGAGGTTTTATGATTGACGTTTTCCATTTTATGACACACAGAACAACAATCCACACACCCTACTGTGTCTGACTAGAGCTAAAAATAATAGCTCTTTTTGGTTGTTTCACAGCTGTATTAATCCTATCAGATGCATTAGAAGTACAGTCTAAACTGAGTTCTACCTTAATGGACGGGAGTAATGACTGAGCCATGATATCCCATTCCAATGCATAGGTCAGAGGATGGGAATAGTTTGTTGGTCCACTGGCAAAGCACACAAACTGTTTCAACCATATCCACTCCACCATCAATGCTCCATCCAGTCTGGCCAGTCATGTAGCTTTGCTACAAGGCATGCAGCATTCTGAGGGATCTTCTTTCATGGCTTCCTGGCTTCCCTAGGCTGTGGATTCCCTGTATTCCTATTGCATTTTATACTTGTTCTGTCACAACAGCTAGGAAGAGTGCACAAGATTTTGCCCTCTGTTTCTGTGGTTTTGCTATAGATTGTGTAATGTACCTGCAAATATGATTTGCATGATTAATAGTTGGCAAAAGTAATCTGTTTAGACTTCTAATTTATATCATCTACTGTAATTGTAAATACATTCCATTCTGCTTCATTTCATGAATAGTACCTTGTGGTTCTAAAAATGTTCTTTATTGAAGAGTTATAAATGTTGACTGTTGACTATAGACTCCTTCCGGGTGACTTGTTTTCCATGGATTCTTAACCAGATTCTCTGTTTTTGCTGAGCAGTGTTCAGCAAAAGAATAGAGTTTGACCAAAGCTAACTTTCAGACAACTTTTTGTCTCTTCCTGTACTCTCTGGATGACCAGGAGTCAGTTCAGTCCTCTGCATAAATTGGAACAGCCTTGAGGCTGCTCTAACTCTTACAAGTTGTTATAGCCAGGAAGATCTGAAATGCAGCATACTCTATTCAAGCCCCTTGTTCTGCCTAAGCCAAGGTCTGCCATCCTGGCAGATCTTTGCTATCTGGGGCATCTTTGTATGTGAAGGGTAATCTTTTGGGATGCATGTCTCTCCTCATTGTGTTGAGAACAGAACAGAGAATCTGCCATTCTGTACATAAGTGAACAATTTTCTTCCTGTAGTATAATTTCGTTACCAGTCATTGGAAATTAAACTTAAAAAACAAATGGTCTGGTAGCACTTTATAGACTAACAAAACAATAAGATGGCATCATGAGCTTTTGTGGGCACAGCCCATGAAATTGTGCTTGACAATAAACATTTAGTTCTAATTGGTTATGCTGGGTTTGTCTGGTGTAATAGACCACTTTTAGGGTATGTCTACACAAAGTTATTTCGAAATAACTTTACCAGCGTCTACACAGCCAAACTATTTTGAAATTAAATCAAAATATTGGAGAGCTTCTTTTGAAATTGGTAAACCTCATTCCACGAGGAATAGTGCCAGTTTTGAAACTATTTCGAAATAAG
The DNA here is from genome assembly GCF_052426305.1 of Pelodiscus sinensis. NCBI lineage: Eukaryota > Metazoa > Chordata > Testudines > Trionychidae > Pelodiscus > Pelodiscus sinensis. The sequence continues at coordinate 86,834,201 of NC_143057.1, forward strand.
CACTTTGTAGACGCTTACTTTGAAATAGGTGGCCACTCTGGGCACAACCAAGAAAACTCTTCTCCCTCCCCCGCTCCCTGGAACCCTTAAAGGGGTAGACTCTGGCCACAGTGCCTGTGCCAGCTCCAAGCCTGCCAGACCAGAGCCAGCAGTTGCTGCACCTGCTGCAGTGGCCCCAGCATGAGTCAGGCAGCCAGTGCCAGCCAGCCCCCTCCCCTCCCCTCCCCCCATCGTTTCCCCAGGAGCAATCTGCCAGCTCCCAGGAGCCTGCCAGGGGTCAGAAAAGGTGGGTGCCTGCCCGTTCCAGTGCAGAGATCAGGGACCCAATTCAGGTTTGGGGGATGCCTCCAATGTCCATGATCTCTGCACTAAATGGAGGAACGCAACTGTCTACAGGCAGATGGCTGCCAGCCTGGCCACCAGAGGCCACATGAGAATCCAGGAGCAGGTTTGCATGAAAATGAAGGAGCTGCAGCAGACGTATGCCAGGGCCACGGGGCAGCTCCCACCCAGGGGCAGACCCAGTCCCCTGGGCCTATTTTGATGCCATGGACCGCATCCTGGTGGGCAGGATGGTCCATGCCCCCCAGGTGGTCATCAATCTTGGGGCAGAGCTTGCTACTCCAGCCCATGTTACCTCCCTAGCTACCACTCCGGCTCCCACTCCTTCCTCCCCCCACCCCAGGAACACCGAGACCCCTGCACCGACAGTACTGAGATACAATTGGGCTGGCGAGGCCCTGAGCTTTTCCTCCCCCTGCCAGCTCCCTTCTCCCAGGTTTTCCCCCCTCTCTCTTCCACCTTCTTTCCCCAGTCGCACCTCAGTTTCATTCCCCCCCCCCCAGCTCAATAAAGAGGCTTTGTTGTAATGAACACGTGTGGTTTTTTTATTATACATCAGGAAGGGGGTTAGGGAGGGGTTAGTGGAAGGATGAGGGAGGAATGAGGCACAAGCCCCCAGTGGGGCACACCAGGGAGACTGTTCCTGTCTGCAGAACATGCTGCCAAGCTCGCAGCAACATGTCTAGGAGAAGCACCAGAGTGCCATGGGGCAGCTCTAGCTCCATGCTGCAGAGTGCTGTGGTGTCCTGAGTGAGGGGAAAAAAATGCTTTGCTGTCCCTCAGTGAGGTAGGTAGGCAAGCAAGCAGGGAAACCTTAGAACTAGCTATCCGGGGAGGGTCCCTTTAAGCACAGGTCTCAGCCTCAGGCAGCAGCCACACAAGGTAACCTTGACCTGATGCACTGCCAGAACCGGTTCGGACAGCCTTAAATGCGATTCAGCATCCAGTCAGTGTAGCGTTTTGCTATTTCAAAATAGCATGTCTATTTCAAAATGCATTTTGTGTCTAGACGTGTTATTTCAAAATTAGCTATTTCAAAATAACGCTGTAGTGTAGACATTGAAGTCAATGGTCGAATTCAATGGTCAAACTCCTGTTGATTCCAGTGGGACCAGGGTGTTATCCTGCACATTGAATCTCAATCCCATTGAGAGAGGTGTGATCTCAGTGATGTTACACCAGTTTTACAGAGTGGAGAATCAGGCCTGTCATGTTTTCCACAAAACCAGATCTTTACTGCAGCAACTTTAAGAAGATAACATCAGTTTTTGGATATACGCTTATAGCTTAGAGCAATATTAACCTTCAAAGAAGCTCCATGGGGGTGGTGGTAAATTCATTCCTCATTTATGCTGCTGATGTTCTAGTTTTCATGGTGGATTTCATTGGATATTATTTTGCTGCATGATTCTTTTTTCCTTTCCAAAGTAGCTACACTTTTTTTTTCTTGCTGTAGCTTGAGCTGAATTTATGTAGAATGCCTTCCCTCCCCCGAAGTATGTGCTTTCACAAATCACTGATTGATGGATATTTGAACATTTAGTGTACACAATATTTTTGGAAGGTACTAATCAGTTTACTGTCTTGTGCTTGGCAAGTTCCCGCCAACATGCTTCACGCATGGGTTTTTGTCCTACTTTTGATCCTACCTGCAGCACTGGGATTCACTTACAGTAGCTATAGTATATGGTGGCCTTAAAGGGATAAGTGTTGCATCAAGATTTTTTTTCAAGGCTGAGGTGCTCTGTCTCTGAAGCAAGTTTTTTCTCCTGGTTAACAGCAGGCCCTAATCCAACTGCAGATCAAATGCTTACATATTTTAGTGATAAGTTTTTTGATCCAAAACTATTTGTGGACACAACTGCATACACAGAAAGCATCTAGGTAGAAGCTATATACAACTCAGGTGTTTAATATGCATTATTAAATGTATGTGTAATAATAAAACTAATGCGGTCATTAAAATTTGTTTTTCAATTCTATAGTCAGATGCTGGTTTTGAAAACAGGAAGACTAATATTTTAAATTCTAGTATAGGTTGAACCTCTCTAGCCCAGCACCCTCAGGCCCTGGCCCGTGTCAATCCTGAGAATTTGCTGAACCACAGGAGGTCAATATTGTCTAGTGGCGTTACCAACACTTCCACTGCTTGCTGGGCTCTTAGAAGACATTTAGGAGTAAATTAGGGCTAAATAACAGCACAGAACACAGAGCCAGGACTGGTGGCTATAAATAAATTTTATGGGACTGCAAGAAACTTGGCTAAAGCCTAAGTGGACAACTGACTAACTAAAATCATGCTGGTCTATGAATTTTGCCAGACCAGAGTGCTGAACTAGAGAGGTTCAGCCTGTGGTTTAAGTTTGTACAATGAACAGAATTATATTGTATTTAATATGGGGCTGATGTCTTCCCTATTTTGCAGGTTTTGCTGATCTTTGCAAAGGAAGACAACCAAAGTAATGGATTCTGGTGGGCTTGTGATAGAGCTGGGTACAGGTGTAGTTTTGCCCGAACACCAGAGTCAGCACTTGAATGTTTTCTTGATAAGCACCATGAAATAATTGTCATAGATCACAGGCATTCCAGATACTTTGACGCAGAAGCGATCAGCAGGTAACTTAATGGACCTTGTGCATCTATTGAATGTCACAATGCAGTGCAAAATACCACATTGAATGCGCATAATAAAATCAAGATATAATGACATACAAATAACAAGTTTGGAGACTGAGGGAAGGGATTGCAGTGCTCCATTATAAAGAGGGGGGGGGAACCTGCTGTGGTGGCTAAAATAGCAATAGAAAGAATTACATTTAGTATATAAAGACACCTGCATAGTCATGAGATCAAATTTGAAAGCTGTTGTCAGTGGGGCTGACATGTAAACAATAATTCCATTGTTTTGGGGTCACAGCTTCCACAGGATCTTGAACCAGACCTACCACGAAATTCTTCCTCAGTCTGTGGTCATCACTTTCAGACCTAGACACTACTATGAGGAATTAATCCTGCACCAACAATTTGAGCAGCAGGGACTAATAGAGCACTGTCATTTGTCCCCTGGGTCTACGACACTTTGCTAACGGCACTTTAGTGAAGTTATGTCTGTCTTTGCATGTGTGTGGTACTGTCTCAAAGCTACTGCTTCTAAATTCATCACCATTTATAACTCGGATTCTAGGTTATCTTTTCAATGGTCTCAGTTTTACACAACATGTCATGCTCTGTTCTTTTTCATCAGACCATAATGGGCAAACCTTTGGCACGCTTATCCCAAGTAGTAGTTTACAATTAAAATAGTTCTGTTGATTCCAGTGCTCACAGAGTAAGTGGAATAAGGCATGGGCAGCTCAAGGCTAGTGTCAGGAGGGTGAGAGGGAGAGCCCCAGCCCAAGTCAAGGCCACTGTACAAGGGAGTGGGAAGCAGGAGGAGGCCTGGGTGCAGAGTGTGCAGGGCACAGCCTCCCCCAGCATATGATATACCTGTCACCTATGAAGTAAGGGTTTCTGAATCTTGTCTAATGTTAAAATATTCTCTTAAAACACATTATCTCTCGTGCGCGTGCACACACACATTGAGGAAAAGTCTTGCCATATTTAATAATCTTATAATTCCAGTGTCTCAACAAGATGCACCTAGTGGTTGTTAGACCAATAGCAAAAGGCCTGTTTATTTTATGGTTTGCATATGGCACGATTTGTCAAAGCATGGTGTGATGTGACACACAAACTTTTGTCCTTTCAGGTCAATCCGTGCTACAAAGCCATCGGAACACACTGTGATACTTGCTGTTGTTCCCCGCATGTAGGTATTTCTTTATTTTTGTGAATGTTTTATTCTGTTCAAGAAAATGTTTGTTATGCACAACCAATAGTAATGTTTGCATGATGGGCAGTTTCATAGGCTGCAAGCTACTACTTGTAGCTTGTGTGGACTATGTTTCCTTTTCATGTAAAAGCAAACATTCCTAGTGATAATAATCAGTTATGTTTTGTTAGGTTCATTTATTCTAGCTGATTGCAGCTAAAATTATTGCTTATTGCATTTTCTCACTGAAGAGGGTCATAACACTGAATATCAGGAAAAACAGACAACTGTGATGGAAGTTTTAGAAAAAAAAGTTGTTGTAGCAAATAACATCCTATGGTTGTGAGAGAATAGGGAGGGAATAATAAATACAAATATAAGAAAAAGTAACTGTAACTTGATAGGCAGTTCCCACATTCAGTCGAACATTTCCTAAAGTCTTTACTCTGCTTTCAATCTTTGTTCTGTTTATACACACTGTTTACTTGGACAGAATTCCCATTGCCTTCAATTGACAGTGTTAGGACTGAGGGCTGCCTCCTGTAAGGCATTTGATTAACTTCTGTTATGTGCCAAGTAAGCTTAGCTGCCTCTGAAATCAGAAAGCTCCTGGGGAAATTTAAGGGCATACAACCCTGTACAGAATTCTTTCCTAAGTATTGAACTTAGGGGTTTGACTTGTTGAGGAACACAATTAATAGTCATTCTCTTGGGGCGGGGGGGGGGGGAGAGGATTACTAACAAAGCGCAGAATAATGAAGAGTCCATGACCTTTTAAAGAACTTAATGAAAGATCAGAAGATGGATACAAATTATATCATGTTATTGTTCCAAAGCAGTGCTGTCAAAACTGATTATGGCTCTGCATACTGTATAACTAAATGAAATAGCTAATAATAATAATATATCACTATTAACCTAGCTACTTCCTTTAGTTAGCTATTTTCCCCACCTACTTTAGTTTTTTTCTAGTTGAGACCAGGTAATTGTAACAAATATAAAAGATGTATTGTTCATTCCACTCCTTAATCAATAACTAGATTTAGTTGTTTTCCTCCTGTATATTCCTTTTATACCTCTTTATATTAACCTTTCTTTGTAAAACCCTTCTCTTTATGTGAAAAGAGCCAGCACTTCTCTTGAACATCTATCAGGTTTACTGCAATGGTGATGAAGAAATAAGTAACTGTCCCCCAATATCTGTCCTGAGATGCTACAGTTAGTACATTGCTGTCACTACCAACCTACATCTTTGGGAAAGTTACATCTGCAAATGGATTACATGATATATACAGTCCTTATAATTTGTGCCGCATTATTCTCTTACAGTCTGCTTAGATAACTGTCAAATTATCCTAGTTTTCATTTTGGATATGTTCTGCTTTGTTGTAGATCTGCTGACCAAGAAGAGCCTTCTGTTCTTCCCCTTCTCCATGCAGGGTTCGATAGGGTAAGTAATTACTAAGGAATCAAGGCCACTTCTGTGAATACTTCCATCTTTTATTATTAAGAGTTTTTGAATGATTCATGTAAAGCACAAGCTTGCTTGTGTCACTAGTTAACTACACTCTGGTGATGTGAAGATAACTTCATCACATGCTCCTCCTCTGTGCTTACCTGGAAATATCTAAGTATGCGCCGTAAAAAAAAAAAAAAACAGAGGCCTACCCAGTGCTTCTGCAAGCAGCAGGAATGTTAGCAGATGAATTTGTTGGCCTGGGAACAATTCTGACAGGTAGCATAATAAATACTATGCTATTAAGTGTCCTTTGCTGCTCCTTTGAAAAAGAACTAGCTTGTACCTCTGGTTTGTGTGTTGCATGTCCTCCAGCTATCCGCTTTCTAACTGGCAGCCCATTCTTACTTGGGGCACAAGGGGCCTAATCCAACTTGAACTGAAATCAATAGGTGTTTTTCCATTGTTTTCAATAGAGATTGAATTGGGTCCATTGTGTGATACTCATGTGTCAGCCTGCAGACTTTCTGGGTGCTCTGGATAGTAGATTCTGCCACCCTGCTTTCACAAAGGGAGTATGAAAATCAATGTCTGTGCCACCTTGTTCCCCATGGTACCTGCAGCTGAGAATTGAGAAGGTAGCCATGTAAGGAGAGAGTGGATAATCCAATAGGTCTAGCTATTGCCAGGGACTCTGGAGGCTCAGGTTCAATTCCCTGTTCTGTCACAGACTTCCTGTGTGACTTGGGCTGGCACTAAGGCTTTTTATACCTCCGTCCCCATCTGTAATTGGATCTGGTACTTCCCTGCCTCACAGGAGAGAGGTGAGGCTAAATGCATTGAGCACTGAGCTGCTTAGATGCTGTGGTTATGGGGGCCATACAAGTGCCTAAGACAGACGTCAGCCCCAAAGTTTGCAACTTTAATTTTCTTTTTAGTTTAGTGTATAATAAGTTTATTGTGTTTAATTCCTTGAGTCACATTCTTTACTATTAAAAATGTTTGTCTCTAGTTTGCCTTTTCTTGTGATGTCTAGTATTTTGTCCAAAGATTTCAGGACAATATGCTCTATAGGCTAGATTGTGACTTAATGTGCAGTCCTGAGCAAGGGGTGGTGCATAAGCACCCTAGAAGTAGTTGCAAGAAGTGCTCTGTGTGAGTCTGAGGCATAGTTCTGAATCATAATTCCCTGCCTGTGCTGGCCATTCTGCCAGCAGCAATCTGACCCTCCTTACGCTAGTTCAGCTGTACTGAATGGTGGAAATGGAGGACTGAGCCAGAGTCTTGTCTATTCTCTCTCACCTGCCCCTGAGAGGGGAGCAAATGGGTATATTCACGTTCTCTGTCATGGCCAGACCTATGATAAGGGGTTCAGGAAGCTTCTTAAAACAGATGGGAAGGAGAATTTGAAATTTGGCTAACTTTCTGAAAGATCGTTATAAGTGTTTCATGATCTTCTGCCTTTTAGAAATGAATTAGATACTTCTTCATTATCTCTGAACGTCATCCATTAACCTATTTGTCATCACCATTTTCTCCTTATCGCTCTACTTATTTGTAATGCTGTCATCAGTACGTCAGCATGATGATATTGATTAGTACCACTGCCAATATCAACTTAAGACTGGAACCCACTGAATATCCTCCTGACATAGTTTGTTGCCATTATGACCTTCCTTATCAGCATTGTTTTCAAGTTCTAGAACATGTAAGATAGAAGTCTACTTCCGCACATCACAAGCAGAGTGGGAACATAACCATTCAAGCGTGAAAAAATGCTATCCACAGGCTCTAAATCCTTTCAAGGAAGAAAAAATCAGCATTGTACACATGCACAGATTTTTATCAGCAACAGAATGAAATCAATTTTTAGTTACTTATAATTTAATTAATCTCCTTTTTTGATAGCTTTATTTTACCATATTGTGACTTATTATAATGCTAACATGTGGCACCTGCCTTTTATCTACCCTTAACTTTTTTTCTTGGGAAAACACTATTTGATAGTGCTGTAACTTTGCTGCTGGTTGTGATGGTTGTCTGGATTTTTTTTGAACACATGTCAAATTTAAAAAACTAACCAAGAGTTTAATCCTGTATCCAATAGGGTTATTGATAATATTGAACTTATTTGTAAAATATTTTGAGAGCAATTAATGAAAAACTCCCTATAAGAGGTAGGTGTGTTCTAATTATAAATCCATGGTACATCCACACTTTGAATACTGTGTACAAATGTGGTCATCTCATCTCAAAGGTATTGGCATTGTAAAAGGTTCAGAAAAGGGCAACAAAATGATTAGGGGTTTGGAATGTGTGCCATATGAAGAGAGATTTAAAAGACTGGGACTTTTCATCTTAGAAAAGAGGATATAATAGAGGTCTATAAAATCATGACAGGTATGGAGAAAGTGAATAAGGAAAAGTTACTTACTTGTTCCCATAAGATAAGAACTAGGGGTCACCAAATGAAATTAATAGGTAGCAGATTTAAAATAAACAAAAGAAAGTATTTCTTCAGGTAGTGCACAGTCAACCTGTGGAACTCCTTGCCAGAGGATGTTGTGAAGACCGGGGCTTTAACAGGGTTTAAAAAAGAACCAGATAAATTCATGGAGGTTAGGTCCATCAATACTAATTAGTCAGAATTGGTAGGAATGGTATCTCTAACCTAGGGTCAGCAACCTGTGGTTCCTGAGCCAAATGTGGCTCACTAGAGAGCCAGATATGGCTCTTTTGGACATCTAGCTCAGCCCGTGCAGCTCCCCTTCCCCCCCCCTCCCACCACAGCAGGGAGCTAGCACTGGTGCTACAGCCTTATGGCTCCCTGCAAGATTGGAATATCAGTACCAGCTACCTTTGGGGATTCAGGGGGAGAAAGCCCTGAGACTCCCAGCTGGATCCGGCATGCAGGGAACAAGTGGAGTCAAAAATGGCTCCTTGTGCTGCTGTTTTCCTTCCCCTAGCTGGAGGGCACTAGCCTCACAGGGACACGCTTCTCCTTTGCTCCCATTGGCCAGAATCTTACACAGTGCCTGCGACGTGGCATAAAAGAAAGTGGCCCCTCCACCCCCTTACTCATGCCACTGCCCAGACCCCACGCTCCCAGCCCACTACTGCCCCCTCTGCCCTGGCCAGACACCCTACTCCCAACCTGCTCCTACAACCCCACCTCACCCAGACCCCGCACCTTCACCCCCCTCCTACACCCTACCTCCCCCCCCCCCCCCCCGATCCTGAACCCCTATCCCTATCTCACTCACTGGAAGCCCTGTCCTGTGCACTTAACCCTTATTTTTGGCCCTACCCCAAAGCCTGGGGGGGAGCCCAAAATCCCCTAACCCTGGAACCCAGAAGAAAAATGTGGCCTGAGGCCCTGAACCTCAGTCCTCCATGTCCCCCTTCCCCCCCACCATGGGACTGGAGAACCAAGAGAGAAGTGTTTCAGTTAGGGGCCACAATCAGTGTTGCTTGGGTGGGGGAGAGAGGTTAGTGGGTTTTTGTGTTTTTTCACTTGTGTGGTCCTCAACTGATTGATTTTTCTGGGGGTCAGTGGTCCCTGACCCAAAAAAGGTTCCCCACACCTGCCATAAAGATAATGTTGAAACCTTTTGTGTTGAACATAATATTTTGCTTTATTTAAAAATGAAGCCTGGCCAACAAGCCCCCATCTTGCACAGTGTCATAATACTCCTGGACCCCCCTGTCCCAATCCTGAGCCCATCATACACCTGAACCCTCTGCCCTGAGTCCCTCATATCCCCATACTCCCCAAACTCATGCACTCTCACCTCCCCAGCCCCTTGCCAGAAGATTGACAGAAGACCGCCTGAATGTGTGCATGAAGCTGGATTTGACCAGTTATGATGTAAACTTCAAAGAAACATGCAAAAAGATGCAGCAGCAGAAGTCCCGTTAAATAATCTGTGAGCCTAATGTTTCATTTATGCTATTATTAATCATGTCAGTTATCAGTAATATTGTTGTATATTTACAGTCATGCAAATAGGCATTCTTCTATGGCTCTTTGTTGATCACTTGTTCTAAATTTTGATGTAGTTTGGCTTTTTGGTTTGAAAAGGTTGCTGCCCCCTGCCCTAGCCAGTCAGAGGCTGGAAATGGGTGACAAGAGAGGGATACTATGAGGATTACCTGTTCTGTTCACTCCCTCTGGAGGATCTGGCATTGGCCACTGTCGGCAGCCAGGATACTGGGCTAGATGGACCTTTGGTCTGATCCACTATGGCCATTCTTGTGTGTGTGGTGTTGGTGGTGGTGTTGACAACTTTGGGTTCTGGACTGGATCCAAAGGCTTGTTGAAAGTTGATTTAATATCTTGTTGGAATCATTTTGTCAGGTAGGAATGTAAAATCCTATTAATCAGTTAACTGGTTAAACATCAGGTTGACCTCATGCTTAACTGATTAGCTGACTAAGCGGGGTCCAGAGCAGCCCCCAGTCTGTGGGGCTCTTGCCCCTAACCTCGGCCTTGGGTCTGGGGCAGCCACTTGCTCCTAGCCCCTATACTTGGCTGGCTCCCAGCCCCTGTGAGTGGGGGTTGTGACTGGTGCAACCTCTGCCTATGGAACACTTGGGACTCCTGTGCACAGAGTCTGCTCCAGATGCCAAAGCAGCCCCTGACTTCAGGGTACTTGGGCCCACCATGGACAGGGGCAGCTGCAGACAAGAGCAGCTCTTGTTTGTGGTGAGCCCCCTTTGGGGGTGAAGCAGCCCCCTTCCAGTGGTTAACTGGAACAGGTAAGCATTACCCGTTTAGGGTGATGTTTACAGTTAACCTTTCACATCCCTATTGTCAGCTAATCAGTAGATTTTTCTATAGTATAGTAGATCAATGTCCTGTAGTGACAATGAACAATGCTGGACCTTTGCTAAAGATTTTTCTGTACCTTTGGGATTTTAACTTAAACAGCAAATAGTCTAAGTTGCTATTACCATCTACATGTTTTGTTAGTCTATCATGAGCTTTCGTGGGCACAACCTACTTCTACTTCTTATGACTGGAATATTAAAAGTCCAGATCCAAGAATAAATAAGGGAAAAGAGGGAGGGCGAAGGAAGGGGAAAGAGCCAGTGAGTAGATTGTTCAAGTAGTTACAAGAGGCTGATAACTAACCAGCCAAACAATGGAGGTGCCAACTGTACTTAAGTCAGTAGGATGTGGAAGGTTGTGTGTGAACCAGCCAATGTCTCTGATCATTCCATTAGCATAAGACTGAGCCAAAAGAGTACCCAGACATGAACTACTTCAAGACAGGCCCAAAAGAGAAAACAGAATTCTACTTGTCGTAACCTACAGTCTACAACTTATCCTGGAAAATGACCCCTCACTCTGAGGCCTTGGAGGAAAGGCCAATCCTTACCTACAGAGAACCCCCAACCTCGGACAAATTCTTTCCAGTAACCACTCAACACACTTCCATCATCATCACCCAGGAACCCACCCCTGCAATCAGCCATGGTGCCAACTCTGCCCACACCATCTGCACAAGTGATTTAATCACTGAAGCCAACCACATCAGTCACTACATCAGGAGCTCATTTAACGGCACATCCACTAATGTGATCTATGCCAGCAATGCCCCACTGCCATATATATTGGCCAGACTGGACAGTCTCTACGGGAAAGAATTAATGGACATAAATCAGATATCCGGAAAAGCAATACAGGCAGTCCCCGACTTACGCGGATCCGACTTATGTCACTTACGAACGGGGCTTTCTCGCCCCGGAGGTCGAGGTGGCGGATTGCTACCTGCGAGCTCCGGGGCGAGAGAGCCCCGTTCGTAAGCTGCTCCGGTGCCCCTGGTCTGCTGGAGACCGTCTCCAGCAGACCAGGGGCACCGGGCGGGTTCCCGCGCTTCTGAGGCTTTGCTCTGGCAAAGCCTCAGAAGCGCAGGGAACCGCCGCTGCTGCCGCTTCAGTCCCGGTGCCTGTGGTCTGCTGGGGACGGTCCCCAGCAGACCACAGGCACCGGGACTGAAGCTGCAGCCACGGCGGGGTCCCGCGCCTCTGAGACTTTGCCAGAGCAAAGCCTCAGAGGTGCGGCACCCCGCTGCCGCTGCGGCTCTGCTCCCTGTGTCCCTGGTCTGCTGGGGGGGGCGGGGGCGCAGCTAGTGTGCCCCCCCAGCAGACCAGGCTTTTGTTTTGGACCCTGGGGCAGAGCAGCTAGGGCGCTGCCGATTGGTCCTGCAGCGCCGCTCTGGGCACTACTGGACCAACCCGGCAGCACCGCAGCTGCTCTGCCCCAGGTCCTGATTCAGCCGCTGCTGGTCAGTTTCAGCAGCGGCTGAATCAGGACGCCTGGGGCAGAGCAGATGGGGTGCTGCTGGGTTGGTCCAGTAGCACCGAGGAGCGGCGCTACTGGAGCAACCCAGCAGCACCCCAGCTGCTCTGCCCCAGGCGTCCCCAAGTCAGCTTCTGCTGAAACTAACCAGCGCTGACTACAGGAAGCCCGAGGCAGAGTTGCTCTGCCCGGGCTTCCTGGAATCAGCTGCTGATCAGTTTCAGCAGCAGCTGACTTGGGGACGCCTGGGGTTCTTAAGTTGATTCTGTATGCAAGTCAGAACTGGCGGTCAGTTTCAGCAGCGGCTGAATCTGGATGCCAGTTCCGACTTACATACAGATTCAACTTAAGAACAAACCTACAGTCCCTATCTTGTACGTAACCCGGGGACTGCCTGTATACAGAAACCTGTTGGAGAACACTTTAACCTGCCTGGGCACTCATTAATGGATCTCCAAGTCAACCTGTTTCAGGCCAATTCCACAAGCCAAATACTCAGAGAAGGGTTGGAACGTAACTTAATTTACAGGTTTAATTCTTAATCTTAATGGAATGAACAGAGACATCGGCTGACTCGCACACTACCTTCCACATCCTAATGACTTAACCAAGCAACCAAACAATGGAGGTGCCCATTGTTGTTGGCCTCTTATAACGACTTGACAATCAACTCACTGTCTCTTTTTTTTCTTTTCTCTCTCCCTTTTTCCTCCTTCCCTCCCCTTTTCCTTATTTATTCTTGGATCTGGACTTCCAATACTCCAGTCATCTGAAGAAGTGGGTTCTGGCCATGAAAGCGCATGATACTATCTACATGTTTTGTTGGTCTTTAATGTGCTACTAGACTTTTCGTTTAAGTTTTTCCTGTAACAGACTAACTCGATTGCCCCTCTGAAACTTGGGATTTAAGTGACTTTTACATTATTGGTTCAAATGGAATTCCTGAATCTCTTCTTTTGGGGTTTTGTTAGATTCTATGATTGGTTCCTATAAAGTTGAGTAATTTTGTGCATAGCTGCTACAGTGACAGAAAATCTTCTGGACTGAATATAGGGACAGTCACTTTTTTTAGGAGTTATTTTTGTTGTTTCATGAAGTGGCCTGGTACCTTTTTTTTCATATTCTGTAGACTGATAGATTGAAACCAAGTCACCCAAACCTATTGCTTTCCATTCTTGCACCTTTGGGTAAAATACCTCCAAAGGTCTCCGGTATCTCTTTCCCTCCCCCCCTCCCCCTATACTTTTTGCTGTTTCATGTTTGTGCTGATTTCCTTTTATATCCAAAAGTGTTATGATTATATTAAGGGACTAATTGCATAAATCTGCTACTCATCCATAGCTGAACAGAATGTGTCTCTTTCTCCACATGGATGTCCCTTCCTGGTCCACATGGACGTCCCTTCCATGGATGTCCCTTCCCTTCCTGCCAATTGTTTTCATGGGTGCTGATTCTGACTTTTTTCTGCAGCATTGTATCCTCGTGTGACAATACTGCACAGACTGAGGTTGAACTTCTACAAAGTATACATTTTTCTTGTTTTTGCACTGTGTAGGTATTCAGTAGCGTATTAAAATATTCATACAGCTCTCAACATGGTGCCATTTAATAAGATTTTAAAACGTTATGGATTGAACAAAGCTGTACCAATAGATTTTTAAAGATCAAAATCTGAGAGGAAATTGCTTTATTGCTGACCGCTTAAGATGAATGCGTATATAGTGACACATTGCTATTTCTGTAAAGAAAAAGAGAGTATGTAGCATGGTATGAATGTGTACAGCTTCTTCTAAAAAGGACCTTTGGATGTCTTTCAAAGTACTGGCTGCTTGCTCTCAGTCCAGCTGTGTCCCTTCCTCAAAGCTAACTAGTTCTCTGGAGAACACAAGAAAATCTGTGCAGGCATTTATAAAGTGGTTGTTTCTGAGCTTCTCCAATAGTTTCACCATTCAGCAGTTCACTATAACTGAAGTTAGAACCAAATTCTTCTCCCCTTTTAGTCAAGACAAAACTCTCTAGACTTTAGTGGAAGCGAGACTGGATGCTATATTTGCTGAGGGGTAGAGGTGGACCTTTCTCTTTCCTCTTTTTCTTGGCCTTTATCAGGGTGCTCAGTACTTCAAGCATTCTTTTAAGACAGGTTCTACCAGCCATACTCATGCTGAGGAGTTGCTTGGATCTCAGTGAGACCAGACATAGACTAGCTTCCTACTTCCTGTGAGTTTACTTGGTATCAAGTGGAAGGCCAGAGAGAGTCCTGAATTTGTCTGTTTGTGCAGGCCTCTAAGCGTTCTTGCTGCTCATGGGCTGCTGGGCCAGCAGGCTCAAGAGAAGCACTAGGCAAGGGGAAGCCCCGCATCACCAGCCACCCCATCCTCCGCCACACCCCAAGAAGCCATGCCCTCAGCCCAGTGCCGAGCTGCTCTGCTGAGACCCAAGCCCAGCCCCCAGACAGCCTCCCTCCCACCTGCTGGCCCAGCCACAGGCAGGACTGCAGCAGCAAGCGGTGCCCGGCAACACTGACCTGAGTGGCTCGGGCCCCCTTGCCTGATGCTGCAGCCCATCGCCCTCCTTCCTCCCCTGCATGGTTGGAGCACTAGTGCTGACTTCCTGCTGAAGGAAGGGGGGCAGGGTAAAGGGAGAGAGTCCCGAGCCTTGCTGCAGGGTGGAGAGGTAAGCGAAGGAGAGAGCCCTGCACTCCCATTGGCCATATTCTGCCTAATGGGAGCAGCGGGAGGCTGAGCCTTGGACTGGTGCAGGGTCCAAAGACAAGTAAGTGCCCCCCACTCCCTCATGACCAGCCCCCTCAGTCACCACCCTGCCTCCCCAACCTGCTTCTGCCCCCTCCCCACCTGGCCAGACCTCACACCTCAGCCTCCCCTACACCCCACCTCCTGCCCAGATCCTGCACTCCCATCACTGTCGCACTCACTGGCAGCCCTGTCCTATGCACTGAACCCCTCACTTTGGCCCCACCACAGAGCCTAGGGGGCTCACAAAATCCACTAACCCTGAAGAGTGAATCTGGCCTGAGGCTTTGCACCTCAGTTCCCCTCCCTCCCCCCTCCCCCCAATCCCCTGCCTGGGGTTAGAGCGCCAGGGGAGTGAGGTGTTTCAGTTGGGGGCCACATCAATGAGGGTTGGGGGGCGGGATTGCAGGAGCTTTTTTTCCTTCTCGCTTGTGTGGTCCCCAGCTGACTTTCTGTAGGCCAGTGACCCCCATCCCAAAAGAGGTTCCCCATCCCGGCCATTAATAAAGACAACATTCAAACCTTTTTGTGTTGGATATAATATTTTACTTTCATTAAAAATAAAGCCTGGCCAACAAGCCCCCAGTTGGGGGCACAGCCTCCATCTGGCTGCAGTGTCCTGTCCCCAACCCCAATACTGGGGCAGGCCACACAGAGCTGGTGGTGGCCCCCCTTCTGCGATAGTAGGAAGAGAGGCCATGATCCGGCTTCGGCAGACTGAGGGGGTGGGGGCTTGGCGAGCATTGCAAGCAGGGGGCACAGCCCCCTAGAAATATTAAAGTGAAAATTGTAAATGTTTCTCAAGAATTCCAGTTTTTTTCAGAATTAAGGGATGGGCACGGAAAATGAAAAGTCCTCGCAATATAGGCTCTGGATCAGGGTTTTGGTTTTTATAATTATCTGTTTAACTGGGTTCCTAAAACCAAACCAAAAAAAGTGTAGTTACTTTGCCTACTAATGTACAAAGCAAGTAAGATAATATGCTCTGCTATCTTGACAATTAAAAAATCAATACAGTGGAAAAGATTCTGTCACAAAAGATTCAAAAGATTAGTGCTTTAAGCACAGAAGTATAAATAAGGGTTTAAAAGTAATGAGACCTACTTCATTTACTGCCTCTGATTCTTTTCCAGAGATTTATGGAGAATAGCAACATAATTGCTTGTTACAATGAATTGATTCAAATAGAACATGGAGAGGTGCGGTCACAGTTCAAACTACGGTATGTAGAAGCGCAAAAAAAGAACATATATACTTTTATTGTCCAGTATCCTGAGAAATTGCTTGTTTGTGCATCTGCCTCATTGTGGATTCCATACTGCATTCTGTATTAAGAAAAACCTGTCACTGGTGACTGTCATCGTCAGTGCTGATGGCATTTTGTGCACTGCTTGCCTTGATAAGCGAATTTAGGCCAAAATGCAGCTACCCTTGCTCAAGTCCCCCAACAGATCAGGATGAGGCCAATTTGTGTATTTATCATTCTAGTAAGAAAGAGCAATGTACAATTCAGTTGGTGGGATGGGGCTTGAAATGTTTTGCATACATGGTGTATATACAATTTTAAATGAGATCGTAACTAGTGTTCCCTCTAAGATTTTTCCATCCATGAGCAGAATGAGTTTTGTCCTGTGCACCAATATTGAGGTCATGTGTTCTTGTTTGGATGTGTGCCACTGTGGCACCCAAGTGGCACCCAAGTTATCAACATTTAAAAAACGTAAGATATACATGTTATGGAAGAAAATACTAAAACAAGGGATAATTAACAAGGTGCATGATTTTAAAAGTTTGTTTAATATGAAGTCCATAAAATTTATACTGCAAAAGTTTCAATAACCAACTTCCCCTGTTTATAACACTCTCCGGGTATGTCTACACTTGCTCCCTATCCCAAGATAGGGATGCAAATGTAGCCGACCGAAATTGCTAATGAAGCAGGCATTTTAATATCCCAGACTTTATTAGCATAATCTCACCCGCACGCTATTCCGATCACCAACTGGTTCGAACCAGGAAGTATGCTCTGGGCCGCATTAGTTAGAATCAAACCCCTTGGTTCGAACTAACGTTGCTCCTCAAGGAGTACTCCTCCAAGGAGTAACGTTAGTTCGAACCAAGGGGTTTGATTCAAACTAACGCGTCCCAGAGCGCACTTCCTGGTTTAAACCAGCTGATGATCGGAATAGCTTGTGGGTGAGATTATGCGGGTGAGATTATGCTAATGAAGCATGGGATATTTAAATCCCCGCTTCATTAGCAATTTCGGTCGGCTACATTTGCATCTCTATTTTGGGATAGGGGGCAAGTGTAGATGTACCCTCCCAGGCCCTCCGTCAGCTGGGCTTCCTCCTCCATTAAATATGGTTCTCCTTTTAGTGAACTATGTTAATTGCCCTTTCAGGAGAACATTTCTGAGCTTGTGCAGGACACAAATGAGGACACAAGTTTGGTGATATCAGTGGTGAGAGACTGCAAATGTAGTATTTGAATACACTTGCTGGTTCTATCAGGCACAGTAGATTCAAGTCAAGCATTTGCTTAATTAGATCTGGCCTAAGGAAAAGCTTTCCGATGACTGCATTAACTGTCATTATGCCAAGTCTTGAATGTCTCATAGACTTTAAGGTCAGAAGGGACCATTATGATCATCTAGTCTCCTTTCAAGCTCAGTCTATACATATATAATATGACAAACACTAGAGCTGTGGGAAACACTTGTAACAAGACTCATGCCCACTCAAATAAATCCTACATTTTGAGGTTCACTGCCTTCCTAAATGACAGCTTACATTACTGTGTAGCTTGCTTTTCACTCATCAGGTTCTGCAAGTTTCTCCTCATTCTACTGTTGGCTGCTCTGCTGACTTGACAATTCGGTCCTCCCGTCAAACCCAGAAACATCCATTTCTCAGGCAACCGAGGTCAAAACACAATCTAAGTCATCCTCTTCTTTGACTGAGAACCAGGACCTGCCTTTTATATAGCTTCCCTCTTCCCAGCTGCCCACGTTCATTTTGTCCTTCTAGAGACTACACATACCATAATGCTTGTCTTTAAAGGGCCGGAATTTGGAGCAGGACGTAGGTCTGTCCTTAAGAAGAAGCCCACCCTTTTCAAAACAATATATTTGTTTCAAGGAAGTATTCAAATAGTCATCACAATTTCCAAATTTCATTTAGTCTCCAGGTATTAACATTCAGGTAGAATGAAAGAAAGTTATCAAGTGTATTCATTAGTATTGGAGATGCACCTATTGTGTTAGAGGCCTTAGTTATGAATTCACACTGTCTGGCATTGTTAGGTTAAATACAAATTCTGTAGGTGTTTTAAACACAGAGCCTAATTCTCCATTGCCTAGCACCTTGTGGAGTCTGGATGCCACTGAAAAGAGTGCAAAATGCTACCAAATCAGACTGAAACCACTTTAATCTCACTTTGCACTAGTGAAGATGATTACAAGGCATTGGAGAATCCGGTCTGGAGGATTATGGCTGCTGCTATGCCAGAAGTGGACAAACCCATGGCATAGCAACAGGGTGGCTGCCACACCTGACAACAAGCACTACAAGGTGAGACTGCAGAAGAGATGGGGACATCCGGGTACAGAAGTGAGCATCCCTGCATGAAGGGAGAGAGGAAAGTGAAACTTGGAGGGAAAAGGGAGTGCTTAGGAAAGGATTAAACCTAGGGAAGAAAGAAAGGGCAGAATTGAATGGAGAGGGGTTAGAACAAAGGGTGTGAGGGTGGGGAATGGCCTTTTACTTGAGGTTGGTTTTAGCGAGTCACTGCCAAAACTCCTCAGAGGGCAGATGTCTCACTGTAGCCATCTTAAATTAGACCCTTTGCTCACTATTCTTGCCATCTTCCTCCCCCAAACTATGTTCTTGCTCCTCTGCCCTGACCAATAGCATCTATGCTGCATGGCTGGGTGTTATGTTTCTGGCATACACTGAGAAGTTACATAAAAACACACCCTTGTCAGAAGGTTTCAAGTAACTGTTAACAGATGGATCTGTCTGTTAGCCTGAGAGAAAATTTGGGGTTTGATTTTTAAAATTTTCTCCTTACTAGTATGTGTGAGCAAAATAGAAAGACACTGCCTATTACACCTGCCCCCAAGCAGATTGTGTGGAAAGAGATGAGCACGCTAATGTGGTGTTGGTAGAGTGGGAGTTTAATATATGAGTGCATACTTGAAGGACAGTTCATCTCAGCTCCTCTCCTGAGATAATGTACAGCAACCAGTCATGAGGGGTGAAATATAAAAAACACTAAAAGCCAAAGAAATGCCTGATAAAAGCACAATCTCACTCCTTACCCCGGAGGAGCAGCCCCACTCTGCCACATGGCCTAGCCACCCCGGATCAGTCCAGCCACTGGAGCAGCTGCCCACCATACAGCCTCACGTGCCAGGCAACATGGCTGCCACGGAGCAGGAACCAGGGCCTCATCACTGCCCAGCTCCAGCTGCAGCACACAGTACAGGCTCATAAAAAAAATAAAATAAAGTACTTATGAACTGTTTGGGTAGTGCTTGGAAAGGCACACCCGTTCCTACAGAGTGGGGTGGTGGGGAAGAGGAATGCAGAACTCAAAATAAGTATAAGACATAGTTCAGTCTTTACCAAAAGTCTATTTACAGTATCTGTAGTCTGCTATGAGGCTAATGGAATATAATCTGTAATGAAAGATTATTAGAGTGTAAAAGGAAACCTGTCTAGATAACTTGATGTAATTTTCAGACTACCACCTTCAAGCCCAGTATGTGCTACAATAATGGAAACCTATTATCCAGCAATGTGCAGAATCAGAATCTTGCTAGAAACTCTAAATATGTGAAAATAACTGACTTTAATTTCTTATCTGAGAATTTCTAATTAGTTGCCTCATTAGTTATTTTGCACCTAATAGGCTTGAAGCTTCCTAGGCACTTACATCTGTCCTCTAGCACGTGTCTGGAATGTACAGGAATAAAAAACAAAGCATTATTACAAAGGTCAGTGGGCATTAGTTTCATGTCAGCATATTGAATATGCCCTCATATTTCCTGCTCTGTTTTCATTTGTTTCCTTTCCCAATAATCATTACATCCTGCTTGTTTAAAGAGTACAAAAACAGGATGCTTTAATATGTAGAATTATGGCTTTGAAGGACAGATCACTTTTATAGTCTGAGCACCTCTTCATGATCAGTATTAATAATTAATATAAGCGATTGAATTCCCAAATCCAAGGAACATGACCCATATTGACTTTATCACATTTTTCTGCGGTTTTATTTAAAATGAAGCCATTTGCCAAGCTTAAAGTCCTCATTAATCTTTGAAGCCAATGTGTTTAGTCTGTGGAGGTACTTAATCTCCCAAATCTATTGATATCCTTTCACCTAGAATGCTCAAAGGAACTGTGCTGGGCTCTTCCCTTTTGTATTTGTGTGTTTCACTTTTCCAAGCTATGACAAACACACAGCACTGCTGTTTTGCCTTTGCATAACTTTAAAAATATACCTGCAACTTAAGAAATAACTTGGAAAGTAGCTAGTCTTAATTAAATAGAAACTTTGTTGGTGTTTTCATCCATTTACTGTGAATTACACCTCCACTATCACCTCTGATCTTGTGAGCCAGAGTATCATTGAGCTAATTAATAAATACTACTCCTATAACGAACTTACAGTTAAAACTGGTACTTCCGAAGAGTACTCAGGGTTGTGGGTACCTTGCTCCCACCTTCATGAAAAAGTAAATAAAAAGTTATTTACATGTTATTTCATTTGGTGATCTCTAATTCTTATATTAAGAGGTAGCAAGTTTAAAACAAACAAAAGGAAGCATTTCTGCATGCAACACAGTCAACCTGTAGAACTTCTTGCCAGAGGATGTGGTGAAGGTCTCGACTTTTACAGGATCTGACCCAGGAGTCACTTTAAAACGCTGCAGCCTCTGTGCCCGCTGCTAGCTGAAACCAAGACTCTTTTGTGGCAACATTAGTACAGTTCTGAAATAGTCACACACAAATAAATGCTGTATACTGATGTCTTTACTGCATGCCAACTTCTGTCTCAGACAGATGTGCATGTTTTTCAGAGTGAAGGTTTTTTCCCAGTAACTTATAGTTTCTGAAGGAGTTACTTACAATCCCAACTGGGTGTTGTTAACTCTCGCTTTGGGTAAAAACAGGGTCAGGCTGCCTAGAGTCGCTCACAAAAATGGGTGCCAACCTCCTGGTCTTAGTTAGCATGGTCACCATACCCTGAGATTCTGGGCTGGCAGTGTGGCCTAGTACCAGCCACTCCAACTCCCTGCAGGAGTCATGCTGGCATCGGGGTGGGGAGGAAGGGCCATGGTAGGTGGTTTGGGGAGTTACATACCTCTCTCCCCTAGCCTATAGCACCCAACACGGGTGTTCCCTGTAAGCCGAGCGCACATGCGGCCACTTCCAGCTGATTAGCAGAGTGCCCACAGCTAGGTTGTTTCTGCTGGTGGTGCATATTCACACATACTTTGGTGCACATGAAATTTATTCTCCACATGGATGGAAAAAAATCTGCCCTGGGATAGAAAAAATTAGAGGGAACATTGCCCTCCACTCTGTCACTCCCATCTATCTGGCCACCCAGGCAAGCCTGCTTTTGTGATGGTCCTTGCATCTGAAATCACAACAATATTAACATTACTCCTAGTCCTGAAGGACCAGATACTTAGGCCTGGTCAAGATTTCTCAAGAAAGACAACACTTGTAGCCAATACTATAAAAAACCTAAAGATTTATTATGAAAAAAGTGAGTTATTTGTACGTTCAAAGCTGGTAAACATACTCATGTGAGTTAGTCATAGGTTTCCAAAGGAAATAGAAGCTACTGAACTGTACAGACTTGAGAACCCTCTTTGGGATCCCTCCTTTAAGCTTAGAAATGTTATCCCCTCCAACTTCCGAGTAGCATAGTGATGCAGACCCTCTAGCCAGGGATTTTTATTCCCTTCCACCAGATTTCAAAGTGTGATGGGATGAGGGTTTGTACACACCCTCTTTCTGGGGGTGGAAGGAGCAATCAACACTCTCTCTTGTCCATTATTGTTCCACAATAGTTTGTCAAGAGGTCGTCTTCTATTGGGTGGGAGATGACCCTTTTTGTGGTAAACTAATATTTAATAATTGGTAATGCTGCTCCCTGACCATAGGGAAGACCAGCTTCATAGCAAATGCCTGTGTAGCTACAGAGCATAAACGTTACCTTATGTGGGATAGAGATATTAAAAATGAGATTGAGATTAATGCAGCAGTTTACACACATTTCATAAAGTTCAAATATTGAACACGTTTGTATAAACTTGAGGTCTGCTTTAACAATGCCAACATAAAGGTGAACCAAATAGCTGGCACCTGGTCAGCCAAATGGAAAGGCTGTGGGCCTCATTGAACACTGAAATGCTTAACTGGAACCAATGTCACAAGTGGTTAGATGTTTGTTTGACTTTTCTCTCCACTCCAAATGATTTTCATCACACTCATGTCACAGGACTTGTTTGTTTCTGGTAAACAAACACCAATCTTGGTATAGCGATATGTCTTGAACAAATATTTGTAGGCTTATTTGGTGTTTTTGGAACACTGACTGATGAAATGAAAGCTGAGACCTTTCAGGTGTCCTGAAATAACCTCCTGGTACTTGGGAAGCCACATGAAAGACTAGGACTGGATCTATGGTCACTGTAAGGGAGGGAAAGTGTTGCCATCCTAGCTAGGGACTTCTCTGCACAATTGAACTTTACAGGGCCTGCTGCCATTGAATCCTTCCAAAGGACCTAAGGTTTGGCCCATTGACTGCAGCAGGACTTGCATACAAATCAAAGAAAATGTCAGTTTCTGGTCTGAGCCACTATTAAAGTTATTCAAACGAAATCTGTTGGTCTGAATAACATGGGAGCAATTAAAACATTCCAATTTGTTTTAGCCACTAGTAGATCAGCAAGGGGGCCCAACACTTCAAACTAAATCAGCTGTATTATGTGATTTAAAAAAAAAATACACACATAATGAAGCTGTTTTGGTTGCTAGGACATCCTCTATAAAGTGATGATCAACTAAGGAAAGGCTTTTGTTGCGTTCCCTTGGCAATTTGTAAATTGTTTGCAAAATACACATGCCTGAAAACTGAAATGTTGCTTTCTTAACCTTGACCCTGACCAAACTCTTATCTAAAGTGACACCGTTTTGGTTTTTGCATATTTAATGCTGTAATGACTGTAACGAATATCTGTCATAGAAAAGATTGTCAGCTCAACATTAATGCTGAGTATCTTTTGCATGTCAGGCCACTGAAATGTCTTAATACTTTCAACTTATTCTAAAATACTGAAGAGAAGTTTGTCCAACCTTTAATTTTACTGTTCAACAGGCCCTCTGTAGAGACTCAGAGTGGAAGGCAGACTTCATTATAAAGTTTCACATCCACTGTTTCCACAGTAATACACCCCTCTCCATACACACCTGGTTGTTCAAAGTGTGTGCAAAGAGAACTTACTGTTAAGAGGAGGTAGTATCCATGGTAATTTTTATATTGTGGATGACAATAAAAACACTTGAATGTCAGAAATGTTTGAAAACTGAATTTTCAATTATTATAATAGAGATGATTACATAGTTTTGACAAAATAGATTTTGTACATGAATCACCCACTGATTAAATAAAGTGTAATTGCATACTGTAGTTACCAGTGACAATTGTAATATCGGTAAAACTAATGTGATTCATTTACTAATTGCAGGGCTTGTAATTCAGTGTTTACAGCACTAGACCATTGTCACGAAGCTGTAGAAATAACCAGTGAAGATCATGTTATTCAGGTATGGAAAAATTTATTAGAACTTATGATTGGTGGGGAGGAAAAACTGTCTCCTTTATTACTTATGCTTTTCTAAATTTTTATATTTTGATTTCATTGGAAAGCTTTACTAAATGAAAGTATATATGATGGACTGTTTGTTTCTTTGCATATTATTATGCTGTATTTATAAAGCCTTTCCTTCACTGCCCTATCAGAGATGTGATATAATGCAAAAACTGGGGGTAGCTTTTAAGACTTCTACAAACAAAGCCAGAAAAAACTGAAAAATCCTATTACAGTGTATCCAGTGTATAGAGCATAGCCGAGTAAGACAGCCTTGACAGTCAAGTATTTTATATATCTTTTATTTCATTGTTCAGATGAAATTTTTGTAATTTCTGCTACCTTTTTGATACTTGGCATCAAAAGCATAAAGATGGACATACCAGTACATTGGCTTCATACAGACTGTATCTGTCACTGATGTGCAGGATGAATAGCAAGGCCCTTTATCCACCATTTCTCTTTCACTCTTTCCTCATGATCCCTTGATGCTTGTTGTTTGTTACCATGACTAACACTGCAAATCAAAATGGGACACTTTGTAATGTGATGTAATTCACGTTCCAAAAAACTGACACAATTCATAGCAATTGTGCAGTACGTAGTTTGACCAGTTGTATCAGAGCTTAAATTTGTTTTCCCAGGACATCCTACCAGTCTTTAGCTCACAGATCCATTAATGCGGAGCAAATATGTCAATATTTGAGAGTATTATTTGGAATACAAATCATATCTTTGCTCTAGAAGTACAGTACTTGAAAGTCTTTTTACTTTGATGCAAACTTGTGTGAATACAAGATTTTTAAACAAGCTAGTGTATCTTTTAATACCCATAGGCATTTATTTGTAGTTTTAAAAAAAATTAATGGATAATTGGCAGAGAAAATGGCTAAATTACTTGCTGTGAATAATTCACCCAGCTCTAATTCTGGCATATTGAATAATAAGATGTTGATTTGTTTTTGTTCTTTAATGAAAGAGCTTTGGACAAATTGTGCACTAATTTGCTCTTCATGCAATCCCTGGTCTTATTTTTGCTACTTCACATGTTGTGCATTAACTAGGGCCTATTCAAAATCCTGTTGACTTCAGCAAGAGCAAGGTTAGGCTCGTCAGCAAGTTCCTCGGTATGGTAAGAGGCATATTCTGGGCTATACACTATATGCTCTTACAGCAAAGAGTTATTAGTATAATGTTCAGTAGTGCATTTTACTTGTTGGTATCCCAGAACATTTTTATATATAGATTGGAATGTCTGTACATCTTTTCTAAGTATTTTCCTCTCTTGCATGCTGGACTAAAATTTAAGGACCTCTATTTCGACAGTACGTCAACCCAGCCTTTGAACGGATGATGGGCTATCGCAAGGGAGAGCTTATGGGAAAGGAACTTACTGAGCTACCAAAAAGTGATAAAAACCGTGCAGACCTTTTAGACACTATCAACATGTGTATCAAAAAAGGAAAGGTAGGTAAATAATTATACAATTACCCCAAACATTCCATTTCTATATGGCCATGTTATGTTCTTCTGGACTGAATGTAACACATTTCAGTTCTTCTGATAATTGCGTATGTAGGGCAGGAACTTTGTCTCTGCTCCATGAAGAAACTGGCAATCCTAAGAATCTAGTCCTCTGGGAATCATCTGGTGGTACAAGGCTGCTGCTCCAGACACCCACATCCCAGTCCCTGTTGTAGAAGGAATACCTGTGCTCTGGTGATGCCCAGTGACAGCCAACACTGTCAGCCTGGAGGTTGCTCTACTTTATATCAGGGGCTAGTTTACTAGTTAGCTGCCCTAGGATTGAAAGGCAAGAGTATGATAAATGTGCCCAAACACATAGCCAGGAATCTGGGGTTAACTTTTATTGTACCATTTCATGTGTCCAGACATGAAAATAGCATTTCCTGCTAGACCATTCCAGGTGTGCAATATTCCAAAAGAGTTCAACTATAGATGCCAAAAGTCACTTCTGTTCAGTTTGGCCTACCCGGACCCAGCCAGCATAACTGACGGACTTTGTGGATTTCTTATTATGGACACTTCATTCTTCACCCAACCTGCACCTATTGAAGTCAATGAACATTGTGATCATCATTTAAATCAGGCATGGGAGATATTTTTTGGTGGGGGCCACTCCAAGATTTTGGAAAGTGGTCAAGTGCTGTACTTTTTCTGTGGAGGAGATGCAGGTTCAAGGATGGAGGTTAGGTGCAAAAGGTTGCACAGGATAAGGGACTAGGGTGCAGTAGATGGTGTGAGGTTTAAGAGGGAGTTTGGGTAAAGGAGGGGGCTGTAACCTGGGTCAGGTGATTGGGGGTGTAGGGTCAGGTAGGGAGTGTGCGTGCAAGAGAGGATTCTGGCTTGAGGAAGGGGCTGTAGGAGGACTTGCAAAGTATGGGAGGGAATTGTGACCTGGGAGAAGGTGAAGCAGGTGTGCAGACTGCAGAGGGTTTGGGGTGAAGGATATGGGAGGGAGTGTGGGTGCAGGAGAGGATTCTGGCCTGGGGGAGAAGTTAGAGGGGGTATGGTCTGGGAGGGAGTTGTGACCTGGGGCAGGGGGGTGCAGAAGATTTGGGTGGTGACCTGGGTGAGTGAGTTGGAGTGTAGGAGGGGCAGATGTGCAGGAGGCACGGGCTCTGGCTGGGAGGAACTTGCCTAAGTGTCTCTTGGCCAGCAGCCCTGCAGCACTCCCAAGGCAAACTGGTTCCCTTCCTGCTTCAGCCCCAGATCACTTTCAATTGCAGGCTGTTCCCTCCATATGGCTCTCAGCTGCAGGATGGGGAAGAGGCTTGCACTGTCCCAATCCCCCCAGGCCAATCTCTCAGCTCCTGTTGGCTAGTTGTTTCCAGCCAATAGGAGCTGAGGATTGGGCTGGGGGCAGGGAGATCACATAAAGCCTTCCCCTCCCTGCAGAGCAGAGAGCTGCTGGGCTATGCTTTAAATCCATAGCTATGTGCCTGAGGGTCTCAGCAGGGTGGTCCACAGGCCAGATCCCATGGGTTGGTGGGATCCCGGGCCATATTTTGCCCAGCCCTGATTTAAATGGAAGCATAGATATCAGTGCTTGGTGGAGCCTGTAGCTGCCTATGATCTGCAGGGAGGATGATAAAAAGTAGGATTGGGAGTGGTCAGGATTGCCTAATAAATGAGCCAGTCTCACCATTCAGGGCTGGCAAAGTAAGTATGGGAACATCACAACAGGAGTTTAGGGAGGCAGAGCAGAAGGCTTCTGAGAACAAAAGTAGCTGGCAAATCTGATTGCTTCCAGTACTGCAACTCTCCTAGTAAGAAACTGAGATTAGCTTAAAAGGCCATTATCAGAGGGGCAGCCGTGTTAGTCTGAATCTGCAAAAAACAAGGAAAAGTCCTGTGGCACCTTATAGACTAACAGATTTATTGGAGCATAAGCTTTCATGGGCAAAGACCCACTTCATCAGTTGCATCTGACGAAGTGGGTCTTTGCCCACGAAAGCTTATGCTCCAATAAATCTGTTAGTCTATAAGGTGCCACAGGACTTCTCCTTGTTTTTAAAAGACCGTGAGATTTTTAAAACAGTAAATTTAGGGGGAGGGGAAGAATAATCATAGGTATTTGCATTCTGTTTTTGAGCCTTTTTGGTCACTTTTTTTTCCCCAACCTTGCTCTGTAACCATGAAGGATAGAAACTTTAAAGCGGAGATTCTCATGTTATCATGACTCCGTCTTTAAGAAAAACAGAAGACATCACAAGACTTGTAATAAATCATGAAAGTTAGCAACACTGCTGATCTGTTGACTTTTCTTTGTTAGTCTAAAGTGAGTTATGATTAATACGTTTTTGTTTAAAAGTTGAAATCTGTCTTATCCGTGAGCTATCATTACTGTTTGTATTTATGAAATTTGAAATCTGTTGTCACTCTTTTTAGATAGAGGATTTTAAAAATTATGAGGCTCCTGAGAATGAAGTGAAGTGAATTTCAAAATGAGATCACTTAAAAATATTTTTACCGATGTTATTTAAAAATACTGTTATATTAAATTGTTTTCTGGAGAATTATTGTGTTTTAAATTTAAGAGTATAAATCAGTCATTAGTATAAAACAGAAGGATTTTCATCCAATCTAGAGCTAGTGGAAAAAAAATTAATATTCTAACAATAGTCTGAAAAAGGGACTATTCTTTTCATAAGTATTATGAAAAATTCATGCTGATTTTTGGTTTTGTTTTGTTTACCCAGTATAGAGCTGACTTAAAAAAAAACTTCAAGTTCTGAAAGCTGTTCCGTTTAGGTTGGGTTTTGGTGGGGGTAGCAGTTGTTTGTTCGGAGGAGGGGGGAAGTTGGAGTCCTTTATTCATGAACTTCACTTTTTTGACCAGCTTAACTTTTCATATCTTCAGTATGGAGCGGGTAGAGCATATCCATAATAAAATTTTGGTCTGTAAAATGTTCAATAGGCATGTTACTGACAAATTCTGTTCCTTCCCTTAGCTAGTCTGAAGGGCTCTAGGCACAGTGGAAACAGGATAGTGGTGGAGCAGGATGCTCCCTGTTGGAGGTCAGTAGAGGGAAACACCAGTAGGTACTTCTAGGAGAAATGGTAGGCATCGTGTATAACTCCTTTTGAAAAGAAATGCTTGACTAACTTTCATACCACAATTATTTCTGTAAAATATGTTAAACATGAGATGCTCTGAGAGGTTCTTCGCTAATTGATTTAAAGAAATAATAATGGGTATATTTGATTAAATGTGACCCGAAATATTATTTTTATTACATTGATTTAGGAATGGCAAGGGGTTTACTATGCAAGAAGAAAAGCAGGAGACAGTATTCAACAGCATGTGAGGATAACACCTGTGATTGGCCAGGGAGGGTAAGCTACCCCAAAGATGCAATTTATTTTGTGTCGTGTCTTAACCAAACTATTTTATATCTCCAGTGAGCTTGGTCTGGAAACCCCAATGTGCTCAATTATAGTGACATGAATAAATATACAGTAAATTATTGCTAAATCTTTGTGTTCTGCCTTGGAAGTCAATATTAAGTTATCAAAGCTGATCAGTAGAGGGTGCAATTATGTGATGTACACCTATTGCAACCCCACTGAAGTCAATGCAGTTGCTCATTTTGTAATTTAGCACAGATTTGGCCCAAAGAATTGCATGTAAAACTTGGTGGCAGGGGAAAGAGTGCGAGAAATAGCAATTATAATAGTGTAACATCACTAATACAGAAAACTGTATACTGTATCACTGTTTGGGTGGACATTTCATGAAAAGAATAACAACTTCTCCAAAACCCAAACCAACTATAAACAATTCATGGGGATCATTAAGTCTAAGTAAAGTCTTCCCATTCCTTTCATCATGCATGTGCATGCTTGCATGTACAGTACTCACAATTGCTGCACATTATGCACAATATTATGCATATTATGCATATTCCTTCCTTCAGGTGTGCATAGGCACCTACCACAGGAATAATGACATGAGCATCCAAGGGCAGTACTTGGTTATGAAATGTAGCAAATTAATCTGGTGATGTTATGCTTTGGTTTTTATATATGATCACTAAAGTCTCCGCTTTAGACAACAGGGTCAATAGTCTGTTAATCTAACCCATGTCATATCGCTTTTGTCTTAAACATTCAATTTGAATAACAATAAATTATTCATGTTGTTAGGAAAATTAGACATTTTGTGTCCATCAAGAAGCTGTGTTGTACCAATGAAAACAATAAACAGGTACTGTATTTCCTTTGTAATGTGTAATGTGCCTATGTTATCAGGCCTTTTCATTAACCATTTGCCACTTTTCTCTTTACATCTGATGTATTAGATTAACTTTTAAAACAAAAAGGTAAAGTTAGTTACTCTTAAAAATGCTGAAGGGAGCGTACCCTTGTTTGAACAAGTAAGAAGACTTGTGTGTTTACTTCAAGAACATCTTTTTCTAATCAGCCACACTTGTTTTGGGCTACACTTAGTCCTGGTTGGTGTGCTGAATGGGAACAGAGATATGCTCCAGGAGAGTGCAGAAATCTGGCCATCCAGGGCATGCTTTCATGGTTCAGGCCTTAGCAATACGTTCTAGAGTTTCTCCTAGTTGCCTCTTTGAATTAGAGATCTGTGCCCCAGCTAAAGACTTCAGCACACACAGTAACAAGCTAGGGAGCTAGATCTCTCTCTAACCTGCAGCTGGTGGGGGTAGACATTGTTGGGCTAACTAGGCCTAAGCCTAGGGTGATAGAAATGTAGCCGTATTAGTCTGGTGTAGCTGAAACAATAAACAGGACTAACAAGATGGTTTATTAGGTGATGAGCTTTTGTGGGCCAGACCCCTATATGGTTGTGACAATTTTCTTCCACTATTTGGTCTGAGGAAGTGGGTCTGGCCCACGAAATCTCATCACCTAATAAACCATCTTGTTAGTCTTTAAAGTGCTACATAGTTGTGTTTTTTGTTTAAGCCTAGGGTATACTTGAAAAATGTACCATGTTAGAAAACATGCAAACTACAACTCATTTGAACTAACAGTGTTAAATGTAATTTTGCTCTTAATGTGGACAGACAGTTGTGCAGAAAAACCAGTCCTGGTTAACTCAGGGGATACTATTACAATGTCCACTTCACCTGTATTAATATACTATCAGACTTCTGCCTTAGAAGGGAGAAATAAAGATATGTTCTATGTTAGACTTTTCCCTATCAGTTAAAACTCTGGACAAAATCCTGCCTGCTTCCATGGTGCTCGAGGGGGAAGAGGTGCATGATGAAGTAGATTAGAGAACTATGAGGAGCTATTTTCCACCTGCACAAGCAGCAGAACAAGTATCTCCATAGCATTCAAGAGAGCTCTTAGAATTTCATCAATACTAGGAAATGCATTGCATTAGGAAATGCATTAATTAACCATTGAGGGCTGATGAAATTTTAAATACAACTCCCTGTCAGCATGAAGAATAAAATTATCTTAAAAGTATTAGGAAAGACCTGAGTGACACTTCTTGTAATGGGAAGTAATGCTGATGTTTCATATTTCCATTAAAGTTCGTTAGTTAATAAATCAATGAAAAAAATCTCAAACTCTGTTTGCAACTGCTTTTTTCCAATCTAATTTTCAGTTGTGTGTGCTTGATGTTTTTCTATATGTTACACACTGTGCATTATTGGTGAGTGTACACACATGATCTTGCTAATGCAGAAAAAAGTTGCAGTTGTCCATATAAAGAGGCAGTAAAGAACATAAACACCAACAAAACATGAACAAAATTCTGTGCAATTCATCTTTTGTTTTTGTTTAGTCTTCAGTGTCTCGGATCGTTGACCTGGTAAACACAAGTGAGTTAAAATATGTGGTGGGTGGGTGTAATAGCTTGAATCTAAAATATTGAACATACAGGCAGAGCTGGCATCATAATCTGATTTAAGAATAGTTTGATTTGATTTCTGATATATGAATAGTTATAGACAAACAAAAGCTACCTCATCCTTCAAGCTAATTAGCATAGGCAGGGCCGGCTCTAGGCATGAGCAAACCAATAACGTGCTTGGGGCGGCACATTTCCAGGGGCGGCATTCCGGCCAGCCTCAGCGCCCGACGCTGGCCTGCCTGGGGCCGCCAAAGGCAAGGGGTGGGGCGGCGGAGCCGGTGGAGGGGAGCGCGGCAGGGGACAAAGTCAGGGAGGAAAGAGGAAGAGGGGAGCGGGGCCATGCGGCAGGATGCTGGAGCCCCACCACCCCCGCCCCCTGCAGCCTACCTCCTCCCCCCCTGCCCGCCGCTGCGGCTGTGCTAGGTGACGACTGAAGTTTGCGGGGCACTCAATGCGGCTGCTACCGCCCTGGTCAGCGGGGTCCTGGCAGCTGGCAGGGGGGCCGCAAGCTGGTATGGGGGTGGCACTGCTGCACACGCCCAGCCCGGCCTGGGCATGAAGCAGCCAAGGAGCTATGGAACGGCAGCTGGTGGGGACAGGCGACCAGGCTGGGGCTGGCATGGAGGCAGGTGCAGCATGCTCTGTTAGCTGCTGTCGGTGTCCTACGGGGTGCTGTGGTTGGCAGCCCGGCCAGGAGGCTGGCGAGCGCTGAGTCGAGCCCACGGGAGGAGCGGGCATGCCCCGCACCTACCCTCCTCCCCCTATGGAGAACGCCAGCAAGCTCAGCAGCCGGCAGGGGCGGGCAGCTGCGCTCCATGGTCTGAGCCGCCTGCCACCGTCCCTGCTCGGACTGCCGCCGCGCCGCTTCTTGTTGTTGATTTCACCCCTTCCCCCACCTACCCTCTTCCCTCCGGCCTCTTGTCTAATCAGTGCCGGGGGAGCTCAGGAGACCCTCCTCCTGCTCAGCAGGGAGCTTGGACTCTGGTGCAGGCAGCGCCCCACCCAGCACTGCCGCTCTCCTGCTCCCAAGTGTTTGCCAGCCAGCTGCGCTACTGCACCGGCCCCGCAGCACCCCCAGGAGCCGCTGGCCACAGAGTTCCTCGTGGCGGCTGCAGGCGAACCCTGGCCTGCAGGCGAACCCTCTCTCTCCTCCTGCAGGGGATGGGAGCCCGCGGCACCCCGCTTCACACTGGGGAAAGGTGTGAGCAATGGAAGTAGGGGGACCTGGGCCACTTTCACCCCTCCCCCAGGGCGCTTTGACGTTTCCACTCGTGCTGTGGGGAAGGGACACGAGGATTTGGTGGGGAGAGGGAAAGGTGACGGAGTTCAGTCAGTGGGGGGAGGTGGGAGAGGGGAGCAGACTGGGTCTGGTTGAGACCGGGGGGATCAGGTTTGGATGGGAGGGAAGAGGGCGCAGGGTGGATTAGGTGGGCGAGAGAAGGGGGGCGGACTGGGTCCGGTCACTGAGGGGTCGGGTTTTCCTGGGAGGGGAGAGAAGGTGGAAACTGGGTTCGGTGAGTGCATGTTTGGGAGGTGAGGGAGGGGATGTGTGTGAAGGGGAGACAGGACGTAGGCTGGGTTTGGCTGGAGGGTGTGGTGGGAGTCAAAGAGCCGGAAGGTGAAAGGGGCGCTTTCCTCCTCAGTGCATGTCCTGCAGCAGCGGGCCAAGGGGAGGGGGAGGAGGTGCCAAAAATGTTTTGCTAGGGGCGGCAAAAAACCTAGAGCCGGCCCTGCCTGCTTCTCCCGGTCCCGTCTGGCTCTGCGCTGTCCCTGCACCCTGCTCCCCCTGGGTGGGTTGGGAGTAAGGGGTGCTTGTCCATAGGGAGGGGCTGGACAGGGCAGGGAAAAGGCTGTTGTGACCCAGCAGTGAGTGAAAGGGGAGAGAGAGTTTACTTGAAATGCCTTTGCCTTTATGGAAAAAAAATAATTAAAATTATATTTGCTATTTATAGGGCTAAAAATGCTGGGACAAAAATGAAAACAAAATAAAAAACATTGCAAAGTGGAAACGTGTAAAAGCCAACCAAAAAGAAAGTGAAGGGGGGGGGCGGGTGTTTGCTTGGGGTGGCAAAAATCCTAGAGCTGGCCCTGAGGATAGGCAGACTCTAACACAACTTTGCTTCTCCCATGACATGTTACTTGAGTGGGACTGGCTTCAGGTTTGAGGATCAAGGCATAAAAGAAAGCATAAACCATGAAGGCTTAGAGGCCCTACCAAAAAAAAAAAAAAAAAAAAACATAATGGGCTTAATTTGTTGTCAAGTGAAGTTAGATAAAGCTTGTTTTGACCCATAGAAAATTCTTTTCTTACAAAACTGTGGTTAATGAGCATGTCCTTGGAATTGAAGACTAAGAACCTCGCTGGTTTGTACCAGGATGTTAGACACTGTTATTGAAGGAAATTTCAAAAGGAGTTTTTATTTAGATTGCAGGCTCATTGAGGCTGGGGATGTGCTCTTAGGTGGGGCCACAAATTCAAACAGCTCTTTATAAAAACAGACTATTTTGTAATAAGTTGAGAGAAATGATTTTGTTCACTGGATCTCTAGACATTACAGATTTGCACCCTCTAGTGGCCAAGATTAGGTTCAAACAAAGGGAAAACAAGATCCAGCATAGGTGTTAAAAGAAAGCTTATGCCCAAGTAAATCTGTTAGCATTTATGGTGCCATAGGGAGCATATGAAAATACTCAGGATATATTTTCATTACATACATACAACTCCTCATCGTTCCTACATACAGCACACCGTATTACTGACCGGCATGATCCTGGCTTTTGTTTAAGGCCTTATACAACACTTTTTATAGATAAATACTATAAAGGCAATATATTACCTGTAGTGAGTTTGTCAGGCCTACTAGGAGTTGCTGTTACACAACAGTGAACCCTTTTCCAGCTGGAATTAGAGTTCTGAGATCCGAGTGTAAATATACTCTAAAACCATTTGCATGTAACACTTTAGACTTTACACACACACACATGCATGCTTAAATTCTCATGCATTGTTCAACTTTTTTCAAAATGTGAATATAATTTTTTTGCCCTTCATTACACTTAGTCAGAAGTATCGTACACAGGCTTTTACGTGGTGGTCTCTAAGATTTGTATTTGTACACCTAACGTCACACAGAAAAATATACGAAGGATTTGTGTGTAGAAAACTGTATTTCTGGGTACAAGATCATCGTAAAGACTATACTATAGTAAAGATTTGTGAATGGAAATCCATTGCTTTTGTTAAAAAGCACAGGCTTAATATGTTCTTTGCTGGATTGGGGCCTGGTAGTATCTAACCTGATATTTGCACACCTGTTAATTCCCACCTGCCTCTCCCCTAACAACCAACATTAAATGTGTAATATCCCTTGTTCTTTCAGGCCATGAGGGTGATTGATGGGTGATTGGGGGGGGGGGGAGGGAGAAGGACTGGGTTCTTGCCTGCTGGAGGAGCAATGTCTGAGGGAACAGAATGTATTCAAAACTATTATGCATCATTTAGTGGGGCACTGAGAGGAATAGTGGATAGAAAATTCCTGTTTAAAAAGGGTGATCATTGATATGCGTATCTCGGTTGTGCAAGTAAAGAGAAAAGAGATGATTTATGGGGTGACTTGTTCACAATGTATGAGTGTTTGTATGGGAAAAACATTTTATAACTAGAATTAAGGTGCAAGTGAGATAATTAATCAATGGAAAAATTAACCAAGAGTTGTGGTGGAGGCTTCATCTCTAAAAAGTTTTAAATCCAGATGGCATGTTTTTTTCTGAAAGATATACTCTTTCAAATAGGAATTAATTCACATAAGCCCTATGGCCCGTGTTACACAGGTGATCAAATTAGGTAATCACGATGTGCACCTCTTGTCCTTCTAATCTAGGAATTTCATTCCCTAAGACAGGGGTTCTCAAACTTTGTGATACTGCGCCCCCCCCCCCCCCCGAAGTTGCTTGCAACCCCCCTGGAGGGTAGGGACCCACAGTTTGAGAAACGCGGCCCTAAGGGTTCAAACTGGCAATTCCTTGGGGAATAAACTGAGCCCACAGCAGCTGCTTCTGCAAACACTATAGCAGTGGGCTGTGCACAGTTTAAAAAAAGCTGCTGTTTCTTTAAGAAGAAATTGTTGTGAAACTGTTTGATACAATCTTTAAATGTCTCAGTGCTTTCATTGAGAGAACATTTGACACAGCATCTTATCACACTGTGCTTGCCCATGGCATATTGCTTTACACAGTAACAAAGATATAACCCAGCAAAACATTTTTTGATCAAAGGTTCTCCTAGGTAGGCTGCCATTATTCATTCCGAATAAGCACGGTGAAATAGTTGGCTCTTTGCCTCGTCTGCCCCCTCTACTCCCACCACTCCATACCTTCTTTTCAACATGGTGGATGTGAACAATTAAGCAGGCTTGATCACTCATTTGGGACCTAATGCTGCCACCTGCACCCACAGAATCATAGTAGTCCTTGTTGATGGGCTTGCTGGCACAGAGCAATGTGGCCGGCCGTTGAAGCCCTGATGACTACACAGGCTACACTTGTAGTGGGGCAAGTTATGTCATGCCATTGCAGTACATTCTGTGGGCATAAGTCATGGGAATGACTTCAGTCTACTGCACAACTCCCTCCCCCCCCCCCTCCATGGTGTAAAAAGGACAGTTTTGGCCTCACAATTCAGAAAGGCCTACAGAGATACTAGAAGTTCTTTCATTATAAAGCCTTGAGTGGCTCTGTCTCCTCATAGTGGCTGGGAATGTTCTCATGCTGTCCTTGGGATTACCACTCTTGTCCCAAAAGGATGCTGTGGGTTACCAGACTATTTGTGTCCTATGTGAGCTGTCATGTTCCTTGCGTGAATGCAGCTAGCAGGGCAAACTGCTGCAGCTGTGTGCACTGCACAGTTTAAAACACTTGCGTTCTACATCCACTGCTGACCTAGCGTCTATGAACAGTGACTGTGTAACCCCATCGCTTTCTTGCGATGCCTCCCTCGTTTGTATATTGCAATATGCTGTGCCAGACCAACAATGTGCAGGCTGCTCTGGGCTGGGTGCATCTCCACAGGATTCCCTGCAACTCAGAGCTGGCAAGTCGAGTCAAGTGACTCACTACATGACTACTGTGAATTTCATGCTCCTGCAAAACCTACTGCACTGGTATAGTGTGGATGGATTTGGTCAGAGTGGGGTACTAGTCACTACAAGTACAGGTGGCAGGACTGACCTAGTTAGAGCTCTAAATAACTGATTGGTTGGTTTGTTTGCTGGCTGAATCAAAGAAGTGGTGCTGAGGAGAATTTTTGTTTTGGGTCAAATAAGATGTTCTGTTTTGAGCTTAATCTTTTAAAGTCAGCAAAATTAAAAATTAAAGTCTTTTCTAATTGAAACATAAAAATGTTATTCTGAAAAATTGATGTTTTTGATTCTTTCCGAATTTTGTTGTTGTTGTTTTTTGAGGGAACAGATATTTCACACAATATTTCAGTTAATCTGAATCTGTATTTTTGGGCAAAAAATGTTTTGGGCAAATGGTACCCAGATCTACTACTGGTGTGACTAGGATAAGATACAATGCTTATTATTTTAATAAGGGACTCTAACAAATGTTCCCCTTTAGTGTTTGATTAGCCGTGTGTGTGTGTAAATAAAAATAGAGGGAAAGGGGGAGGTTTTTAGGTCTGAAAGATCTGTTTGCTTTTTTCGCATTTAAACAAAAATACTTTATCAAAACAATAACCAAAGAATGAGTCAACATGTGACAATTAAATTCTGTTAAGTCTATTCTGTATGAGAAATGTATTCAATTTGAAATCTGTTGTTTGTTGAAACTTAGTAAGGGAATGATTTTTCTTGGGCAAAATATCGAGAAATATTTAAATACAGGGAGTGGAGCAATCTGGTGCATTCCAGTGTCAAGAAAGTTCTTGGCAATCTTATGATCAATGGAGATGATTAAATATCCAGGAATATGCAGCAACTACATCAGAATCAGATAATTTCCCACTGAAGGAGTTTTTCTCAAGGTCAGAGCATCACTGATCCTTGAGAATTATATTAAAAATTGGCTAATACAGTACCAGGAAAGCAGTTTGTTTTTTTTTTTACGTTACTGTAGAATTGGCAAAACATACCTCATGATTTTGCTTTTTGAGTGAAGTCAGAAGTCCATATTTCAGGTTAAGTGACTTAGGAATAGTACTTAAAACACAATAAAAAATGAACTTCAGTCCCCTTACACTTGCAGGCTTGAAACAGAAAAGCACTCCTAATACATGAAAGTATAACAAGTATTTGTAATCTCCTATGTCATGTGCTTGTTGTCTCTCATTGTTACTCTTCTTTTTAAAATGCAATTATCTATACTTTTTTGAAGAATTTTTGCAAATTGACAAGACAATGCTTGAGGATTGCATTTGAATATAACCCCCTTTTAAATGTTTCTTTTTTTATGTATATTTCACTTTCGGTACTACTTCAGCTCTACAAGATTCATCGTGATGAGAAGTATGCAGGAGACAATTCACAGGCAGGTTAGAATATGATCATTTATCTCTATACACTTTATTTTTTAAAAAAAAGAGGCCAGATGCTTCACTGGTATAAATCCGTGTAGCTCCATTTTGTTCAGGCTAGTGATGTTACGTTATCTAAGGAACTGGCCCATGACTCATCTGAGGCCAGGTGGCACTGCACTGCTAAATTACATGTATCCCTAAGAACAAGTTTTGAGTAATAGTCTCAATTTCTATAGTCTCTTTATTTTATGACATAGAGCATTTAACCAGTGCTCAGTGTTAAAATACAACAGTTGTAGTTAATAGTGGGTCAGAGGTTCAGTTGGTATAAATTGG
This sequence comes from Pelodiscus sinensis, assembly GCF_052426305.1. Lineage (NCBI taxonomy): Eukaryota > Metazoa > Chordata > Testudines > Trionychidae > Pelodiscus > Pelodiscus sinensis. The sequence continues at coordinate 86,871,970 of NC_143057.1, forward strand.
CATAGATCTGCTGCCTGAACTGAAGGGAGTTATTCTGATTTATGCCAATGGAGGATTTGGCTTAGTGCCTTCCAAATTAGGACCATTAAAGGATTGGAAGAAAAAGCAAATGGGTCACTTAAAATGTGTCTATGTATGGCTGACTCTCCTCTAAAGAGCTAGTTCTGGTGTGTTCTTGGTGTTGAGAATGAGATGATGTTGAAAACCGGACTGAAAGTTGGGAATTCCTGCTTTCTAATTCCTAATCCAATGTTGATTCCTTTGCATTCCTGAGACTTCCTACCCCATATCATGCTGTTTGGTTATAAGACAAATTATATCAATTTTAATTATTTTCCAACCTTCCTTTTATATCATTTAAGGGCAGCTAAAATTAATAATGCAAAAGAGTAAAATGCATTGATTATGCAGTTAATTGTAATTTACATGCAAGTAAGCAACATATATAAAATGTTACAGGGAAGAGGGAGAAAATTGTTTGTTAGCAGTTGAATAGGACAAGGAACAATGGGTTTAAATTGTAGCAAGGGTGGTTTTGATTGGACATTAGGAAAAAATTCCTAACTGTCAGATTGATTAAGCAGTAGAATACATTGTCTGGAAGCTGTGGAATCTCTGTCATTGGAGACTTTTAAGAGCAGGTTAGACAAATGCTTGACAGGGATGGTCTAGATAACACTTAGTCCTTCCTTGAGTTCTGGGGACTGGGCTAGAAGACCTCATGAGCTCTCTTCCAGTCCTACAGTTCTGATTTTGTACATGTAGTTGTCTTGCAGAAAGTGGTCATGTTCAAATTCTCAGCCGAAAGTTTGTCACAAAAGTTGGTCAATGTATCCTAGCATCTAGCGATGCACCATTAGAGTATAAAAGTATTTTATCTAAAACAGCAGGGGCACAAGATCAACCCGTTTTAGGGTTTAAACATCTTTTATTGATCTAAATGTTCTGCCGTGTTAACCAGATACGGGTTTTTTACCCTTTTTTCTGTTCTTCTTTCTTACGTTCTTATGCTTCCATCATCACTGGAGTTTTTGGGTGTAGTGTCTGAGCCTTTTCTTACTCCCCAAAGCATGGTGTGGTGTTGCTGTGCACTGTTAAACACCACCCATGTCTCATTTAGACTATGGTCACTGTTTTCCTGTAGTGGTTGAAGTTATGCCTTATCTACTTTTTTCAGGATGTCTATTAATATTTGTAACACCATTGAGATCTTTATGGTGTAAGATAGTAGTAATAATAATGTTTGCAATTTTCTGTTCCCATTAAATCATTACTAATAGCAGTGATTATATGTTGTGCGATGCTGCTTCTTCCTGACACTATGTTCTTATAATAAATGTCATCCTTCATCTCATCTTTCCTTTACTGGCTATAGCATCTGGGAAGGGGGGGAAGATGGGAATGGCTGTGATTCAAATTGTGGAATGCTGAAATGGTCATCATGTTTTACAGCGTCTATGATACATTTTGAAAACATCCTCTCAGTGAAACACAGCTCAGTGAGAACAGGAAGACACTACATGAAGTCATGTTGGTGACTCTCTGGAGTACAGTGAAAATAGAAAATCTTGATGTACTCATGATTCCTTGAAAATGTACCTACAGTTGGAGACATTCCAGTCACCAAGTCATAAACAAATCTTCATGTCTTATTCAACGGAAGTTTTCTATTAAAGCTGTTGCTTTGTATAAAATCTTCTATATGTACTGTATCTACTCAGGAGAACAAGACACTGGGACTGGTCTACGCTACCATGGAAAAATGATCTAATTTATGCAACTTCATTTATGTGAATAACTTGACTGAAGTCAACGTTATTAGATTCACTTACCACGGTGGCTACACTGTGCCGTGTTGGTAGGAGAATGTCTGTGGTCGACTTCCCATAGGCTTCGCAGGGAGGTGGAGTATACAAATTGATGGGGAGTATACTCTCCCATTGATTTTAACATGCTTTTACTTGACCCACTGAACCAACACTTGCTGCATCGATTGCAGATGTGCCAATTTACCAGCAAGTGAAGACAAACCCTGATAGTTAAAGGTAATGCTGTGCAGTCTTCCTCCACCAAAATCACCATTGCATTTCAAACTTGGCCTGTAAGATCATTACTTACTTCACTCCATTACTTCATCACACAGCAGAATTTCTTATGAATCTTGACAATGGTCATCTTGCTCTCATGTGAGCACCTACTTCATTCTCCTAAAAAGTGAGACTAATGCTTCCCGCGCCTCCTTGCAGTGACTTGACTTTATATTGGCTCCTATTTCTTGCTTTGGGATGTTTATGGTTCTGTGCCAACAAATCACACTTTTGCCACATTACTGTGCCATAAGGATATTCCAATTTAAAGTTTGATAAATTTTGAAGTATGTTATTAACCTATTAGCAAAAACTTTAATTGAGGGCATGGGAGGGGGGTAAACAGAATACTGATTTTCAACCTATTTTTAAAAAAGTGTGGCATTTGTAGCCATTCAGCCTCAGAATTGCTCTTCTCCCCTCTGCCCCTCCTGCCCTTCCTCCCCCTGCCAACCCTTTGGTTGGGTTATAAGCATTTTGGTCAGAATACAACATCAGGCTGAATACATCACTAGCTGAGTAGTCTCAACTCCATTGAGTTTGCTAGGTGCTCTTGCTAACCCCAGTGATGAATCTGACCATTATTTATGATTATGTATATTTTGTTAGAACCTAAAGGCTTCTGCCAGGTTGCACTAGGCATTGTATGGACATATAGTAAATGGTGGTTCCTGCCCCAGTTGAGTTTACAGTCTAAGGCCTAGCCTGCACAGGGTTGCTTGAACTGAAGCATTTGTGTAGTCCCACGGAAGTTAATCGGATTACTCAGGCTATGTCTAGACTACAATGATCTATCGGAAAAAGGTATGCAAAATGTGCTCTGCAATTTGCATACCTTTTTCCGATTAGTTTTTTCAGAAGTGGCTTTTCCGAAATTTGGCCTATCTATATTGTGTCAAATTTCAGAAAATCCTTCTCTTTCAGAAGAGCCCTTCTTCCTTGTGAAAGGAGGAAGACCTCTTCCGAAAGAGCGTGTCTGCTCTTCCGCAAAAAACGCGGAAGAGCAGATGCGTTCCCAGGACGCAGCAGGGTTTTTCCGGGATACCTCCCAGAAAAACCCCGTAGTCTAGACGTAGCCTCTGATGTTCAAAGATAAGCACTTGAATGAGTGCATGCAGGACTGAGACCTAAAGACAAGACATTGCTCACCGATCTTTTAAGCAGGTGGGGAGGAGGAATGGTGGTGTAGCCGCATACGCTATTTTCAGGTGTATAGGGCAGTTGGTAGCAATTGTCACAATCGGAAGCAAGAATGGAATAAAGAAGCTGGGATCTTGGTCCCTCAGTTCAGCTCAGTAAATTCAGGAGAATGAATTTCAAACTTTCACCACTGTGTGCCTGTGACAAAGGCTATGTCTACACTGCACAGTTATTTCGGAATAAGCTATTCCGGAATAGTTATTCTGAAATAGCTTATTTCAAATTAGCATGTCTACACTGCAGGGAAGCCTCAAAATTAGTCCGAGGCAGGCTTCCCGAATGTGGACGGACTATTTTGATTTAGAGGGAAGGAATAACTTAGAATGGCCCTGGTTGAGGGCCAATTTTGAAATAGCAGAAGTGGATCATCTACTCCACCCCTATTCCAAAATTATTTTTTTCGGAAAAGGCGTTATTCTTCATAGAATGAGATTTACAGAAATCAGAATAATCCTCCCATTATTTCAAAATTGTTTCAAAATAACGCAATTGCTGTGTAGACGCTTGCATAGTGGGGATTGTATTCACTGCTTGCTTTATGTTGTATGTGATTCCTACTGTCCTGTACTGTTCTGTTGTAACCCCATGTGTGTGCCTCAGTTTCCCTGGGTACTGCACTGGTACCCGGCTGGTGATGGGAATGTTGAGTGTGGCTCTTACCGAGGGAGAGGCTGCCCCAGGCTTCCTCATCTTAGCACATACACAACAGTAGCTCAGGCTCTCTTGTAATCTGAGCCTAGATGGAAGATTCAGTCAGGTGATACTTTTGCCTCAGGAAGCTGGACAAAAGAGGAGGTGGGGCTGCCTGCAGGGCTGGGACCAATTGCTGAGAGTATGAGTTGGGCTCAGCTGGCTGAGGATGTAGGGAGGGCGGCCAGGGCACTGGCTCTGGGCTCTGTGGGTTGTACTGATTGCTTCTGTTCCTGTGCTAACAAGTCTGTTCTACGCTGTGTCCCTGTGAACCAATACACCTTCTGTTCTACCTGTTGTCTGAGTCACATCTGACTGCAGATGGGGGTGCAGGGTCTAGTGAATCCCCCACACTCAGTGACAGTGAAATAAGAGAAAAGCTTTGTCACCTTCTTGTACAGGAAATTTGGGGATTTTAAAGTAACTTTGGACCTTTAAGGGGAAAAGACTACTCTCAGGGCTTGTCTGCACTTGACATGTTACAGTACCAGAGCTGCAGTGCTTCAATGAAAACATTACCTACGCCAAAGGGAAAGGTTCCCCTGTTGGCATAGGTGATTCACCTCCCCAAGATACAATAGCTAGGTCAATGAAAGAATGTTTCACCAACCTAATGCTGTCTGCACTAAAGATGAGGTCAGATTAACTGTGTAGATTTTTCATGCCTGAGGATTGTGGCTGGGTCGATTTAACTTTTTAGTGCTGCTGAATCACAGCATTTAGGAATGCTCTAAGACAAACTTTTGATCAGTTTTAGTCACTTTATAATTTTTACTATATTATATAGTTTGCTTTCTTTAAATTCTAAAACAGTTTAGTGAAATCTTATACCATGAATCTTCCAACCAATAGTACTGTGTATATTGCATATTATGTCTTTATACTATTTTATGTTCACATTAAATGCATGCCTCCAGAATCACATGAAGTTAATGTCAATTTCATGATATTCCTAATCCTTTAAATTATGATTAGCACTTCTAAATAGTTCTCTGGGTCTCTGACTTGCAATTCTAGAATTTTACCAGATTGGCATTTTGAGATTATACTAAGGCATGTAAATTGTATCTGGGTTTGATTTTACTTTTTTGTACTATTTTTTTTTTTTTTGGTCTGATATATGAGATATTCTCTTGTCAATATTAGGAGTTGTGGTTTTGTTTATTACTAGTTGATTGGATTGTTTTTAATCACTGTAAATTAATATTTAAATTTAAAACCATCAATTTCAGGTCAGTGGCAGGAGAGTTTTCTGGTTAAAGAACATGACTAGCAATCAGGAGACCAAATAGCTTGTCTTACATGTGCAGCAACTTCTTGAGTGATATTGGGCAAGTAACTAAGGACTAGATTTCAAAGATATTTAGGCACTTAAAGAAGCAAGCAGATAAGCTTATTGGGATTTTAAAAAATGCATAAGCACCTAATGCCAATTGATTTTGAGGTATTAACTGCCATGGGGCAGATTTGTAGAAGAATTTAAACCAAACTCCCATTGATTTTAATTTAAGTAGCCCCTGAGCAATTTGAAAGTCTCTCTGGGCACTTCTCTGCATCTTTAGGTGTTTAAATTTATTTTAAAATCTGGCTTTAATCTGTCTCTTCCTCCATTTATCTGTTAAATGGAGCTAGAAATATCTCACTTACTCAAAGGGGGCACTGAAGATAGCAAGCTTTGGGATTTTCAGATGGAAGGGGCAATAATGGAGCAGTGTATTTGTATTACCATTTTAAACTTTTCATTTGGTATTTCTAGAATCCCACTCCTTCAGATGCAAGAACAGGAGGAAAGAATCAGTTGATGTCAAATCAATAACCTCTCGAAGCAGTGATGGTAAGAAAATAAAAATCTGAAAAGAATACCGTTAGAAATACAGAAAGCAAGAAATACAGAGTTAAACAAAAACAGGACAGATGCACTGAAAAGCAGCAGCATTCTTCTCAGCTACTGAGACATGCGACCTGTTTCTAACATTTTTGTTACCCATTTATGTTGAATGTGACGTACTTCCCCAAACAACAATAGATGCTACCTTTGCAGCATGATCATGTACAGCCTGCAGGAAGGTGCGGTGTGGCTGTGCTAGAGCTGGGGTAGGAAAGTTCTGGAAGAACGCATGATGGAATGCCAGCTCTATATCTTTCAAAGGGGCAGCTTGTGCTCCTCCTATACTTGATCAGCTTCACTGCCATTTCAGGAGGGGACAGGGCCTTCAGCTTGCAGGGGCCTGTCCTGCTACTGGCTAAACTCAATCTTCTACCTCTCTGTAGCTGGCCTTTGTGATGAGATGTGAGGATGGTGATGCTAACGGCTTTTTACCATCTCTGCTCATGTGGATATGCTCCCAAACCATCATTGCTCACAGAGATCTAAGAGACTGGTTGCAGTCAGGCAGAGTTTGGGAGTTCAGGGTGTGAACAGACTAATGGAGGGTTGAAAGAAGAGCTAAACTGTCCTAAGGCAATTTTAACTCTGAAGGAGAGTATCCACAAAGGGATTTAATGTGGTTAACTAGTCCATTTAAATTTAAATGAATTCAGATTAACTTTCCTAGGCATTTCTAGGTAAGCCCCTAATAATGGGAACCAGTATATTCAAGAGAATCAGCTGTAATGATGGTGGTAGTGGCATTTGATAGCTTCCTGCTTGGACCTTTCCGTGCAAGGCATTTAAGCAACTTCGAATGCCTTGGTTAGCTACGGGCATGTTTTGTTATGTCATTCCCAGAGACAGGCTCTGTGTGCCAGTGACCCCTAGGGTTCTCTCATTTAAATGTGTTCCATGTTATGTGCAGTCACACTCTAAATCTGTATGTTCTATACAATGGCAGCACCAAGTTTACAAAATCGTCGGTATTCATCAATGGCAAGAATCCACTCAATGACAATAGAAGCACCAATCACAAAGGTAAAATAATATATCCCTAATTGCTTCTGAATGTGACAAACTCAGGGTTTGGTACTATATTTGCAGAAAAATATGTGGGTGTGTTTACAACAAAGGGACTGTGTAAATTGTCTCTTTCCATTTTATTTACTCTGTAATAACTATCCCGTTTGGCGCACTCCTTCTGAATCTGGGGTGCAGAACCTTTTTTGGGTCAGGGGCCACTGACCCATGGAAAAATCAGTTGGGTGGTGCAGGGAGTCGGTAGGGTGACTGGAGTGCCAGTGTGGGCTCTCCAATGCTGGGAGAGACCCTAAGCCTTGGGGGCTAGACATAGACAACCCAGTGGCTGCACCTTGGCCTTCGGTTTCCCACCCCTGCTCTAAATCATAGCCCTGAGAGAACATCTGTGTGGCCCCTGTGCTCTCTTCTTGTTAGATTGAGAGCTATTTAGAAAACCATAACTTTGCATCCACAATTACAATGCTTGAGTTCTGGCCTGGATTATTTTTATCCGGACACTTGTGTAGTCTCAGAGTTTATCGGGTCTCAGCAGTCTTCTAGCATTGCCACCCATTAGTCTTCATATAAAATACTTTGAGCCCAGACACAACTTTTAGGCTCGGTATTGACCCTTTCTTTGCACATGCTCCTGCCCCATAGCAAGTCAAAGCAGCAAAACAATGTTTTGTTTTTGTTTTGTTTTTTCCTTTGAAGCAATCTGGTTTCACTCTTCCTTCCCATGCCTTTAGGTTATTAACATCATCAATACTGCTCAGGAGAACAGTCCTGTCACAGTAGCAGAGGCTTTGGACAGAGTTTTGGAAATCTTACGGACCACAGAACTTTACTCCCCTCAGCTAGGTACCAAAGATGAAGATCCTCATACAAGCGATCTTGTTGGAGGCCTGATGACGGTGAGTAAGAAAAGAAAATGTAAACCTATCAACTGCTCTGACATATTGGGTCTCTTTCTTCCACCACTGGGGCTAGAAAATCCTTGCATCCATCTGGCTGACTGAAGGTTTGTCAGGGTGCCTGTACTTTCAGGGGGGATGTGTCTGCAGTTCAGTTTGCTTACTTGTCTTGCGTTTTGGCTACACTGGGAAAGTTGACCTGACAGGCACCAGTAAACATGAAGATAGTTACTATTGCTGTTTTTCAGTCAGTTGGCATGGCTACGCTGCTGCTGTTGCCTGAATGACTCTTTAGTTTACCCGTGTAAGTAGTTTCCAAAGGAATTAATCTATAGTATCCCACGTTCCTGAGAGCTTTTAACGTTACCCAATTACTGCAATGCAATTAAACTGAAAAATTATTGCACCCCTGGTGCAGTCAGCGTCTACCTCAGAACTGTAAAAATGAGCTTTGGTGTGTTAACGAGCCCTTGTTCCGATCCTTTTACCAGGCCCAGACTGCTCTATACACCAAATCTGCACTGGATTTTCATAGGGAAATATCTGGAGCCCTCCTACCAGTGGTATTTAATAATCCGAGTCTGCTTATAGATCCATGTCATTTAAAAAGGAAATCTTGCACTTACTGCAGGTTGCACCTCCCTTAAGTGGGACACTCTGGTCTGGCAACATCCATGGTCTGGCACAACTATGGATATTCCTGGACCGCAGAGCCCATGAACAGGGAGATCTGGCGGTGGGGCAGGAGCGCGATAGGAGAGACCAGCTACTTAGCTGGGAGCCCAGTGTGTGTGGGTAGGAGAGGGGGTTACATGGTGGGGAGCTGCGACTCCAGCAGTGGCCATGGACCTTCGGCCCAGTCCCTCCTGGGGCTGTAGAGCCCCAGCTGTGGACCCAAATGCCTGCAGAGCTCTGGCCTCAGCTGCGGAACTACCACTCCAGTCCCAGCAACAACGGGGCCAGCAGCAGCTAGAAAGTCCCGGGGATGGAGCCAGGCTGCCCTACTCTGGTAGCAGCAGGGCAGCCTGGGCCATGAGGAGAAGGACCTCCCTTGGTCCAGCAAATCCCATCATTCAGGACTAGTTAGGTCCCCAGAGTGCTGAACAAGAGAGGTCCAACCTGTACTTTAATCAAATTTTGTAACTCCAGGGAAGTAGAGTTGAAGCATCCAAGTCCTTTGGCTGATACTTAAACCTCTATATTGGAAGACCGAAAACAAGCATGGTACTTGAGGGACTCACTAAAACATGACCAATATTTTAGGTACTTAGGGTTCATTCCAATGGGGAAAGTGATTTTATCCTTGATAATTGTTTCCTACCGTTTATAACATCTTTCTTTCAGGATGGCTTGAGAAGACTGTCAGGAAATGAGTATGTGTTTTCTAAGAGTAAGTTTCCATGTTCAACTTCTTTTACCTGTGTTGTGTTTTACTGGCTACAAACATTGCTTTAGAATTCCAAGCTAGTTTGCGGTTTATTTGTCTTTGAAAATGGTAATCTGAGAGCAAGTTTTAGAACATCTCCTGTCTGAAACTGATTCAAGTAATCAACATCTTGTATCTGATAAATATACAAACCAGACTGGAAAAAAATTTAAAAGAAAAGTGTTCACAAAACAAATGGAACTGTAAAAAGCCAACATTTGATTTGTTGGCTCTTCTGGGTTTGTCTACACCACTGGTCACCAACCAGTAGATCAAGATCTACCAGTAGATCTTGGAGCCTCTAATGCAGGGTTTCCCAACCTATGGGTCGGGACCCAAATATGGGTTGCCATTACATTTCAAGAGAGTTGCCAGGTGTCTCCCCAGGTGGCTCTGCCCCTTGTCTCTCTCTCTCCGCCCCCCCCCCCCTGTTTTTTAATTGCCTTGGGTCACCAAGTCTTCCTGAATTGTCAAAATGGGTCCCCATCTGGAAAAGGTTGGAACGGCTGCTCTAACGGGTGATCCTGACTGGTTTGTCCAGGAAGCTATCCAGTGCTGGCACTTCAGTTGTTCCTCCACCCACTGTCATACTGCTGCATACTCAGCCTCCCCAAGAGCCTCCTGCTTGCTGTGCAGGGTGTGGGAGAGAGAAGGGGGGGGGAGTGTTGATGTCAGGGTGTCCCTCCTTCCCCCCACTTCTGTACCCCATCTCCACAGAGAGAAGGGGATGGAGGGAGCTTAGCAATACAAATCTGTCACTCACGCACTGTGTGTCTCTGTCATTCTCACAAACACACACTCTCATCTCTCATTGTTACTACTTTTACTGATTGTAAAATGTTATTTTTTGTTTTTGACTGGTCTGTGCATTTCATAATTTTCATTTCTCTCTTACGCTTAAATTTAATTCTTTGAGTAGTGAGTTCTAAAATGCCTACCCTGTTGTGGCTGGAATCATTGTCCCTAAGGTAATTGCTGCTCCTGGAAGTGTCTGGCATGTCCCTGCAGCCCCTGAGTAAGACAGGGCAGAGGGTCTCCACGTGCTGTCCTTGCCTGCAGACACCACTTCTGCAGCTCTCATTGATCAGTAATGGGGAACCGTAGCCAGTAGAAGCTGTGGACTCAGTGCCCTGTAAATGAGAGGCAGCACATGGCACCATGGACCACTGCTGTATATGTCAGATGCTTTCAGGAGTGGTGCAGGGCCAGGGCAGGAGTAAGCCTGCTTAAACCCCACTGCTTCGCCACCTGGAAGCAGTCTCAGTTAAATGGTGGCCAGCCAGAGCCTGCTTCCTGAAACCCTGTCCCAGACCTGAACCACCTCCTACACCCAACTTACCTGCCCCAGATATGAGTCTCCTGCACCCAAACTCCTTCCCAGAGCTTGCACCCTGAAACTCCTCCTGGACCCCAATCCCCCACCCTGGGCTAATCCCAGAGCCCCTCCCACACTCCAACCCTTTGGCCCAAGTCCAGAGCCTGCACCCCAAACCCCTACCCCAGCCTGGTGAAAGCGAGTAAGAATGGGGGAGAAAGGTGGAGGGGGAGTGAGCAAGATAAGGCCTTGGAGAAGGGGTGGAGCAGGGGCAGGGCCTCAAAGAAGGGGTGGGAAGGAAGCGGGACAAGGGTATTTGGATTTGAGGTAGATATTACATTGCACTTAAATTGAAAAAGTGATCCTGTGGTTAAAAAGGTTGAAGACCACTGGTCTACACTTATATAAAAACTACTATAACTGAAGTTTCATAAAAATCATAATTAATTTTATTCCCAAATTCCATTTTCAGACATGAACCAAAGCCACAGTCACCTTTCAGTGCCAGTTACCATCAACGATGTGCCGCCTTGTATTGCACAGTTACTTGATAATGAAGAAAGCTGGGACTTCAATATTTTTGAGGTGGAAGCTGTTACCAATAAAAGGTATTTGACTGCTTTCTGTACATACCCATAAATGAAGCTGTCATGTGAACTATGGCACAAAGGAACCCTGTGATTTCCCCTATTTATTTTGTCTTCAGGCCTGGTGAAAGGCCGTGAGAGACCCTCCCTTGGGTGGGTGTGTGTGCGGGGGAGTGAGGGGGGTGTTCACTTTGCAAAGTCAATATGCTGTTTCCAGAAATAAAGTGCAGCTGGCCAGAAGGAATCAGTGCGCTCATACTAAGGGTACAGACACTTCACCCAGTCTTTTCTGTCTCTCAACACCCACAGACCTACAGGATTCTTTCCTCATCAATTAATCTTGTCTCCTACATGCTCTGATTCACTCTTCCAATAAACATTGTTTGGAATGCTACACTGCCTTTACCATCTACATACTCCCAGAATCTCTTTATCAACTGCTCCAGAAAGGATTTTTGGGCGTATTTTGTTTAAGGCTGGTCATGATCATGCAGAAAACAGCAAATCCCATTAGAGGAGGCTCTGGGACAGGGTTTAAAAAATAGGTGGAGTGGAGAGAAAGGTACTGGGCTCAATAGCTTAATAGATTTTTTTTTTTAAGGGGACTGTTGGATCATCTAGTCCATGTAACACAGATCATGCAGTTTTACCCAGCTAGCCTATGGAGCTGAATAATTTGTGCTTCACTAAGGATGCCTTCCAGAAAGTCATGTTGAATTAACTGTGATGCAATAAATGGTAAATGTTAGCTTAACCTTGTCACTGTACAACACTATGAACAGTTAAACATAGCTCACGATTTCCAGATCAGAGCTTCAACCTGCTTCGTTCCCTGTGAAAACATATCAAGTAACATAAACCTTGGAAATAGGAGTGCGGGGTTGGGGTGGGGGCAGGGGCAGGCTTCAGCACTCCCAGGCTTTGCACCTAGTGAGGGTCCACACTGAGATCCCAGCTGCCAGGATCCCCCGGGATTCTGACCACCAGCCCTGCTGCTGCCCCAGGATTCCGCTGTCACTCGGTGTCCTGATTGCTGGGCTCTGCAGCTACCCCTCACAGTAGCCCCAGCCTGGGGTGGACAGAGGCATGGGCAGAGATAAGGGAAGGGCTTAGTTCAGCACCTCCCACATTAAAAATTGTTCCAGCACCACTGTTAAGCTTTTTAATCTTTCTTTATAGAAAAAGGAAAAAACTGAGAGCATTTAAAATGTAAACTACAGGCAGTCCCCGGGTTACGTACAAGATAGGGACTGTAGGTTTGTTCTTAAGTTGAATTTGTATGTAATTCGGAACTGGCGTCCAGATTCAGCCGCTGCTGAAACTGACCAGCAGCTGACTACAGGAAGCCCGAGGCAGAGTTTCTCTGCCCCGGGCTTCCTGGAATCAGCCGCTGGTCAGTTTCAGCAGCGGCTGAATCAGGACGCCTGGGGCAGAGCAGCTGGGGTGCTGCCGGGTTGGTCCAGTAGCGCCGAGGAGCGGCGCTGCGGGACCAACCCGGCAGCGCCCCAGCCGCTCTACCACAGGCGTCCGCGAGAAAAGCCTGGTCTGCTGGGGGGGGGGGGGGACTAGCCGCTTTTCACACCCTGGAAGACACAGGCGGCAGGACCGCGGCGCATCTGGGCGGTCCCACCGCCCACGTCCTCCAGGGCGAGAAAAGCCCCGTTCGTAAGTACGGATCCAACATAAGTCGGATCCGCGTAACTCGGGGACTACCTGTATTGCATAAGTCTTTCCTTTTAACACATCTCTGATTCCCATTCCCTTAGCTGTACTGAATTTTTAGAAGGAAACTGTGATCAGGTCTCCCTGGTGGTGGGTTGGCCCAGTGGTTAGGACACAGAATTAGCTGGCAGAAAAGGGGTACAGAACCTTGCCACAGGTGCCCCCAGCTTAGGAACTCCGGTCCACTATATTAGTACAGTCCTTAAATTTGGGGCATAGCCCCAAGAGTACAGATTCCATCCTTAGTTAGGGTTTCTATTAGGTTCTCCCCTTTGTCTTGGGGTGGGGTTGGAAGCTTTCTTGCTCCTGTGGCTGGCCAGTGGACGGGCTTTGGCTAGTGGACTGCAGTACCACGCTCCTTTCTCTTTCCTTTTATCCACTCTCCAGGCCTGGCATTGGCTACAGATAAAGTGGGGTAGGACTAGCTGGGTCAAAAGGCTTTGTTTAACCCCTGTGATGCCAGGCCCTCCTCTCTTCACTCCCTCACAGAAACATACTCTCCCCCTTCTCCTTTCTGCCAGTGTCTTAAATAATGCTAACGATGATAATAAACCTCCTTTTTGGGGGGTGAGGAAGGAGAAAGTTGATGGAAATCGAACTCTTGGTGAAGTCTGATCCTGTTTCCTAAAGACAAAATGAGGCAAACACACAAGAGGGAAAAGAACAGCAGAGCTAGAAATGCAGCTTCTGTGTCTGATGCTGACAGCCACTTGTTAGCAGTGTTGGACTATTTTAAAATATTGCTTTTAGCTTCCTCGCTGGTCACAGGCTTCTAGCAGTTGCAAAATACAGTCTTGGCCAACTAACCCAGACTCTTTTTATTAAACAGAAGCAAAAGAAAAGGAATAGGAAAGAAGAAAAAAGCGTGGAAGGAAAAGGATACAGGGAGGTAGGGTGGGAGCAGGAACCAACGTCTCGCATCCCAAAGGTTAGATCCTGAACACCATGTCCCTTGATCCGTCTCTTTGGCCTGGTCTGGTCACATCATTTCTCAAGATAAGGGTGACAAAGGCCCTGTGCTATCTCAGAGGGTCTCAGAAGGCTGTGATTGGTGCCAGCTATGATGGTGAAGCTCATGTGCTTCTGCCTTCCAACCAGGCACTCTCTTATTTTTAAAACCCCCAAAAGAAGTGATGGGTGAAATGGCCCTTGTCCACCAGTTCGGCCTGATTTCTGCCCCAAGCTGGGTTCATTGGTTTCTATTCAGTGCTCTTGTTCACAGGATTTAACTCAGCACAGTCCTTGAGATAAATCATCCGGCCTCTTTGGACTAATTCTTACTGTCTCCTTGTCATTTCTTTTCCCGTCAATGTTTATTGCTAAAGCTAATGTGACATTCTGTACAATTTTAGCCCCATTCCCATAGTTAGGCTTATGCTTGGGGTAGGTGTGTTAGGCCCTAATTATTACCATAGGCATTCAGTCTTCATTTTGAAGAAGTGAAGAGATGAGGAATCTACCATTTCCATTGGTAGTCTGTTCAAGTGGTTCATCACCTCACTGTTAAAAGTGTGCGCCTTATTTTTAATTTGTGCTTGCCAGGCTTTAACGTCTCATAATTGGTTCCTGCTCTGCCTTTATCCATTAAATTAAAGAGCCTTACAGTTGGCTGAGTAGTGTAGGGAACTCGCATGCTCCACCCCACAAAATTGGTCCTGTGCTCCCAAAGCAGGTATGGTTTATGTGCTGGATATCTCATCGGTGCGGTCGGTCCATGATTCATCTAGGAAAGGAATAGCTTTAGGCTCCAGCTGCTCAGATCAGTGTTGATGAACAAAGTTGCTACCCTCAAGCATTTAAAAAATGTAAGTCAGAGCCCCACAAAAATGAGATTATTTTTAAACAAATTTGTTTTTATTTGCCACTGAGTTTTGAGCTGTTAAGATACACTTGGGTCATGTTTTCAAGTGTCTTGCTTAAAGCACAAGAGGCTTAAACTTTGTGTAAATGAAAGCTGAGATTGTCACATCATCTGAGGACACCAGGGACTGGGGTTTCAAAAAAACCCCATCAAATAGCATGAGACTCCTCATAAAATTGTCAGAGTTGGCAGCACTGATTGATACTCTGTAATGCTTTTCATAGCAGATTAAATTAAGTCTGAAAGAGTGGCAGAATGGGTAGTAAACAAACTAGAGCCTTAAAAAAATCATCATCGTATGATAAACCGAACTATCTATTTATTTACATTTGCTTTTGAACAAGTGGGAAGGTGTCAAACAGAAGACATGATGCACATGAAAAGGTTTCTAGAAATTGTTAATTTGTTTGTATGCGTGCGTGTGGTTTTTCTGCTTTGCTACATTTCAATTATACTTGTCTTGCTTGTTTTCCAGGCCATTAGTTTATTTGGGTTTAAAAGTTTTTGCCCGTTTTGGAGTCTGTGAATTTTTAAACTGTTCAGAAGCAACACTACGAGCCTGGTTTCAGGTGATAGAAGCCAACTACCACTCCTCGAACGCATACCACAACTCCACACATGCAGCAGATGTTTTACATGCTACTGCATTCTTTCTTGGAAAGGAGAGAGTGAAGGTACAACTTCATTGTGAGGTCTTTACTTTGACCCCTGGTTAAATGCACTTTCAGACTCATCAGATTATTCATTCATTTACAGATGTGTCCATGATAGTCTTGTGTTAGAAACAGCATATTTGTTGTTTGACAGTCACATGGTGGAGCCCAACATCTTCACAACCAGTATATAATGCTCCTGCTTCCTATGTCTGGTCTAGACTTCAAATCTGGCATAAGGAATTTCTCTGAGCTCCATAAAGCAATTGATAAAAGTAAGGAAATTAAATAGGTGTTGCAGGATCACACTATTCAGAAGCCACACCAGAAAGCTCTTTCCTTTTTGTAATATCTTGAAATTTTTACTGCAGCTTGCCTGGGAGGGGAGGGGATCAAGAAATGGCAATGAGGAGGACAACCTAGATTTATCATGTATAATAAAAAGAGAGAATACTGAGCAAAAGAACAATCAATAATGGTACTGGCATTATTTTTTTTTCTAAAAGGTCATTTTTAGAAATTGAATGCTAAAAGGTTTCTCGTTAGAACGACCATGCCCATCCCTTGCTTCTAGAAGCACTTCTTTATTCACAGAAATGTAGCTGAAGCAATTATAAAACAATCTGTGTTTACCCTTTGAAAAAAGGCATCTTTAGCTGTTTTACTAGCAAAAGGAAAAAGTTAGTATTTGGTTATCTACTTTCTTTACCCCAAAATACATTATTGTAGGTTTGTGATCAAAATCAACTGACAGACAGGTGCAGAAATTAAGTTTTTAATTGGGATAGCTACGTTCAAGTCAATGGCAGAAACAGGATATTTAATTCAATAGCAATTGTGGAACATGAGAATTTTGTTCTGTGCATAGCATTGTAATTGTACACAGTGCTTTTTCAAACACACAAAATAGAAACCCTGCTTCAAGGTGTTTACCATGCTCCAACAGAAGAAAGGGCAGAGAAATCATTGGGATGAAGACACAGCAGGGAAATTCCATGGAAAAAGTCACTTCAAGGGGAAGAGGGTGCTTTTGGTGCTCAATGAATGGGAAGGTCTTGCATGGAGAGAAGGCCTCCGTTCTGAAGAACTTATATTTGAACTCAGATACTTAACTAGTGATGTTCTGAAGATTTTATTGTGGATGGTTAGTTCCTATGTGATGATTAATGGTAGTTTTACTCTTTCTTACAGGGAAGCCTTGACCATTTAGATGAGGTGGCTGCATTAATAGCTGCCACAGTTCATGATGTGGATCATCCAGGACGGACCAACTCTTTCCTGTGTAATGCAGGCAGTGAATTAGCTGTACTTTATAATGACACTGCTGTATTGGAAAGCCACCATACAGCGTTGGCATTTCAGCTCACAGCTAAAGACAACAAATGCAACATTTTCAAGAATATTGATAGGTTAGCTTGTTCTGTTTGTTTTATTTTATTCCATTTGGGCACTTGAAAATACCACTTTTGTTTCATTTAGAAAATTTGCACAAAAACCTTAATCACTTAGAACTAGATAATGCTTTTTTTAATCTAATGTTCTTCCCCACGTCAACATTCCAAATTATATGTTTGGAAATGTAAAGATGTTTCATTTTATATTACTTAAAAAAAAAATCAACCTGACTAGAATGGTTGGGTTAGGAGGGGTTATAGAAATATAGTGTTACTATCACTGGAAAATTGAATTCCATGGATTAAGCAGATTTATTTCATACATACACCAAACTTTCATTATTTTAAACCATTTCTGTAAGTGCTCTGGTGACTTCCTGTTCCTGCTTATTTCAGACAGATCCTTTATCACATCTTTTTTGCGGTTGAGTGATTTGTAATTTTACCATTTAGTTTTTAAGTTTTTTGTAAAATGTCCATAGGCCACCAGAATCCCTGATGACCTGAGTTGCTTTCCAATTACCAATTTTTATGCTGGATTACTGTCTCGATGCTTTTTGTGAGTGTTGAGGAGATCAGGAGAGAAACTGTTAACTCTTGCAATAGCCTGCATGAATAAATTTTCCTTTTTTTCCCTCTTTTAGGAACCATTATCGGACATTGCGCCAGGCTATTATTGACATGGTTTTGGCAACAGAGATGACAAAGCACTTTGAGCATGTGAACAAGTTTGTGAACAGCATCAACAAGCCCATGGCATCTGAGGAAACCAACTCAAATGTAAGCTAAGTCATCTTGCTGTTCTAAAGGACTCTGAACTGGTAAAGCATCAAGCAAACATTTAAATATTGTTTTCCTTGATTTATATTTATTGGAACTGAGGCTGCCCAAATGCTACAATCAAGATTCTGACACTATGGTGCGAGGCACAGTAAAAACATGGGAAAACATAATGCCAGGCCTTGACCCAAATAGCTTAAATCGTCTCATGTGGTAAGGCATAATTTCAAACTTGCCTAATAGTGCCAACAAAATTTAGAACTATATCCATTTCTGCATGCAGAATTCTACATGTGAAGCAGAATCAGCATGTGTCTGTAGTATCCAGATCAGTTTATGTTCCCGGGTGTGGATATTTACATGAGCTTATGGAGGTATTTGCAGACTTTACATGTGCAAATAGAAAAGCTTTTGACAATTTGGCATCCACTAGTTTACAATGAAACACGTTTCTGGAGCCTTTAAGCAAGATAGAATGGTAAAAAGAAAGTGAGAATTATTCAATCTGCTGCCTTTGGTCTCATCTTATGGTCACGTCATGCACCTTAAACAGATACAGTGAGCTCCTTGACAACATCTCTGGATCAGATTTATATCCAGTACTTTTTGACTGAGCACCCCAAGTCTGGTGCCTGTTATTCTTGTTTGTTTCTCCTCAAAGTCAAATGTTTGGTCTGTGTTTCTATAATTAACTGTCACAACGTTCGTCAAAACAGTCTCAGCCACTAAAAAAACTCTTCTAATTAAGCCTCTATTAAAACACATGTGAGAAAATACTCTCAAATTAAAGGTAAATGGTACAAAAATACATACCTAGGTCTAAGACGCCCCTCATCTTACTTAGGTAAAGACCAAATGTTCAGGAAATTAATGCTGACCTCTTTAGGCTTCTGTCCTTCAACCTCATATCAAGATTTTTCTATGTTCACACATGGGCATGTTAATTTTCTTCTGGTATCAAGAGATCCCTTTGCCTGCCAGTTATATTCTTTATAACCTGTGGTGTCCAACCAATTCTGAAGCAGTAGCCACTGTAATGGCTACTGCTATACCAAACTAGCCATACACTATAGCAAACTAGCCACATTCAACTGGCCTAATAGCCACATGCAGCTAGGGGCTAGTGTGTTGGACACCACAACTTTATACCCTTTGAAAGGACAGCTGTGGGAATGCACTCGCACATTCACTGTGAAGTCATAGGGTTTTGGACAGTTACTTAATCTAGCCCTCCTACCCCCACCTCCTCCCCCCCCAAAAAAAGTATGATCTTTTCCAAGTTCATTAAACTGTATCTGTCTTTGTTGTTGTTGTTCAGGGTGGCAGTTGTCCTTTTCTTGTTTCTTTATTAATTTCAAAGTTCCTTCTTGCAAGTAAAATTATTCTGCACAGTGGCTTTCTCCCTAGGGAAGGCATGCTCAGTTACATGTAAAAAGATTGAGTTCAATTATTAGATAATAGGCAAATCTCTTTTAGAGTCTAAAAATCCCATGAGTAGAGCACAGATGTGACTTCTCCACAGACAGTATCCTGTCCACTGTCAAAACCCTTCCCTAACTGCAGTAGCGTGGTTGACAAAACTGGAGGAAATGGCTTGTGGACCACCTTTTTATTGCTGTTTACCATTAATCCTTCCTACCATTCCTATTGTATTTTGCCATATTTATAGGAAGGCAAGAAACCCTTTGTATTGGTAAAATCAAGAGGAGAAGAGACAACTCCGGTGTTTCCTGAGGATAGTGTTCACCACTCTACTTAGGAGTACTAGTACTATAACCACCTAACACACTCATCTATCCCTGCTGTTTCATATCTGTAAACAAGGAACATCTGCTTCCTCCATATTTTTTCATGGAGCTGTGATGAATAGCTGGAATGCCTCATTTTCAATTGAGGCCTGTTTTGTAGCAGAATTGGATGACGGAATGCAATTTGACAAATTAAGACTACAGGTTAAACCTCTCTAGTTCAGAACTCTCTGGTCTAGAAACATCTGTCATCCAGAATGATTTTAGATAGCCAGATGTCCACTTTTCATGGGTGTGGCCAAGTTTCCCATGATCCCATAAAGTTTGTTTACAGCCACCAATCCTAGCTCTGTTCTGTGCTGTTATTTAGCTCTAATTTACTCCTGAATGTCCTCTAACAGCCCAGTAAGCAGTGGAAGTGTTGGTAATGCTGCTAGACAATATTGACTTCCCGTGATCTGGAAAATTGTCGTTCTGAACCGGTCCGTTAGCAAGAGTGCTGGACTAGAAAGGTTCACCTGTATTACATTTTATGTTTAGGAATAAGCCTCGTTCCTTGCCATCTTCAGAAAGGGAGAACAAATGCTCCTTACAGTTACTGCATAAAATTGCTGGGCTTGGCACAGGGTGGCGTGGGCTTTGGCCAGCCTGCTGCTTGTGGAAACACAGAAGAAGTTCCACAACCTGCATAACTTCCTTGGATATGAACCAAAGTTTTGAATGCAAATCTTGAGACTATAGATCTGTGCTGGCTATTTATTATTAAAGCTAGAATCATTTTGAAGTTTTTCAGGAGTGGATCCATTTTAATATTTTCCCCATTTTTTTTAAACATTTTAATGCTTTCCAATCTAGTGCCTCGTCATAAATTTAGGTGCACAGATTCCACTGAATGTCATTGTGCTCCTAAGTCCCTGAAGTGGTTTTGAAAGTCTCGCACATTCAGATAGCAAAGGGATTTGCTTTATCCCTTACTGATACCAGGGCCGGCCCGAGCCATTCTTGCGCCGCAGGCGCGTGGCGCATGTGCGGCCCCAGGCAGCGGGCGCGCGGTGCATGGGGGGCACCTGATGCGGTGCCCCTTACCACTTCAATCAGGTGCCCCCCATAGGTTGGCACGGCTAGCCCCCTCCTCCCCCCCGCCACAATACACAACTAAATGTTTTTCATACTTTCTTCTTGTCAGCATTTTTAAGGTATAAAAAGCATTTCCTCTGATAGGACACTCCTTAATTTTACTGCTTTGTATATTTTGCAATAGTTTCTGCTATCAAGACTTGGAGTAATAAAATTGTACCACAGAAGAGTGGCATTATAGGCTTTTTCAATCTAGCAGTAGTTCACTGTAGGTATTGTTAATAGCGTTTCTTCCTAGTTTTTGATATTGGAACAGCTAGGACAAAGCAGTAATTTGGCAGTTCTTTGCTAGGAAGTCTATGCTGAATAAGATTAACTTAACTATTGAGAGAAAAGTAATACTGCAATTGGTAACAGTCACTGCAAAATATTCCCTCATAAGCCACACAGACATTAATTTCAGCGCTCGTGGTAAAAAGTATTTATGTTCAATTTTGGACTGAGTTGAATGTAGTGGGAGAAGGAAGGACACAAATATATCACTTTGTGAGCAGCATTAATGCCACGGTGAACTCAGCTTTATTGCTCAATAAGCAGCCAATCGACAATAACATGCTTGTGCCCAGAGGGGGGGCCAGAGAAAGTGAGCCCCTCCCCATCCCTTCTGCATGCAGTTCCCCCAGCACTCCTTGTGGGGACATTAGGATGGGTGCAGGGACTTTCCCCGCCCTGCATCTAGCACACTTGCAAATGTGAGAACAGTTAGGCTACAGGAGTTTCCCACCAGCAGGTGTGCTGGGTGCAGCAGGGCAAGCCCCTATTTCTGTCCCCTGGCAAGAGTGCTAAGCAAAATGGGGCAGAGCACAGGGGCACCCCCAGTTGGCTGGATTCCCTGGGCGTGGGCTCTACTGGGCCAGTGGCTAATCTGCCACTGCCTGTGACCTGTAAACTAGGAAAGATCCAGGAGATGGCTCCATTGCAGATTTGCAACAAATGTTTCAACCCTGTCACCTACTCCACAAAGCAACTGGTAGGGTGAGAAGTGAGGAATTACTGGGACTTGTTTCCACTGCACTGGAATGAACACTGCAGTGATCAATCCACTGGCCATCCATTCATCACAATTGCTTAGACTAGGGATGTAAAATCCCATTTAATTAGTTAACCAGTTAACTGATGAAACGTGGGCGGGCTGAAGTAGCCCAGTAAGGGTGATGCTTACCGGTTACCCATTCGCATACCTAGCTTAGACATGATAAATCAATCTCCGAGCGCTCTCCTGTCAACGCTGGTACACCTCCAGGACGAGAAGAGTAGCTGGAGCCACCAGGAGAGCAGCACTCTCCAACCTTACCCCTCACAATATGTTGCAGTAAGTACGTCAACTTCAGCTATGCTGTTTCCATACAGAGGTGCTGGATCTAGGGGTGCAGAGGGATACTGCAGCACCCCCCGACTTGAAGTTGGTTCCACTATATGCAAGTTTTAGTTTGGTTCAATGTAGATATCATGTAATTGAATAGTCATGTAACCGCATGAGATCTTAGTGGTTACACGACTATTTGATAGTCCCCGGAAGCAGGACCAGCAGCCTGTGTGCTCTGACCCCTGCCATCCCATATTGCTGCCTTTCTATCAGAGGCAGCAGCATGGGGTGGCAGGCAGAAGCTGTCTGCCAGGGGAGCCAGTTGAAAAAACAGCTCCCTGCGCAAACTGTCTGCCTATCACCCCATGCTGCTGCCTCTGATATTGAAGCAGCAGTGCAGGGTGGCAGTAGTCCCTCTCTGCAAGGAACTTGGACCCTCCATGGACATGGGCTGCTGCCACAGACCAGCCTCTGTCCATGGCAGGCCCAGACTCCATGGGATGCCTCTGTCTGAGGGGACCCCACTGATACATGCTTCCTCTCTTGCTGCCTCTGTATGGTCAATTACATGTTGACATTCCTAATTCAATAACTCTCAGCATCTTCACTATACAAATTGTTAACGCACTTCTGTTTGCATAGCTGAAGTGACATAGATCAATGGCAGGGGTTAATATAGATGCCTTTGGAAGTAGAGAGTTCTTAAACATGATCTCTTCCTTTCTATTTCACTGCTGGTGGGTTCCTGAGTGGTCTGAAACCTACCCAAGGCATAAATGAGTAATTCCTACTCAGGGGCTTACTATCCAGCCCAAAAGCTGCACAGAAAAGTTACTGTTTGTTTTCAAACTTACAAAAATCCACTGTAGCTGCTGCATTATACTTGAACATGCCATGGGCAAGTCACTTTTTCTATATGCCCAAGTTTTCCCACCTATAGAGTGAGGCTCAAACCTTCCCTGCTTTATAAAACTCTTTGATATCTACAGATAAGAAGTGCTGCATAAAATCTACACATTGTTATAATTTCAGCTCTAAAATGCTGATTCCAATCAGGTCACTTCTGACTGAAAGCTGTTCACCAGCTTAGATCTGTCAGGTGATACTTATGCAATGAGATTTTGATCCATTGCCCACATCAGAAATAACCACCCTGCCCCCGAGTTGCTTTTCCTGGTTGTTGAGAGAGAACATCAGTGTCTTTTTCTTTCTTTTGCTGATTTCACAACTAATTCTGAAAACCTCCCAAACTTGTAACACAGGTAATGTGATTATAACTACCTGGTAATACTGCTGTACACAAGAGGAACTTTCTTCTTTCTGCTTTTTGTACATGTTGCTCATCATAATAGAGCCTCAAACTATCTGTATACCCTTGTGATAGGGTGATCTGCTCACCAGCAGGATGGCGACACCTCCTGGTAGTTCTAGGAACTAGCTTGCAAGGTTGACATGCTTACCCACAGTTGTACATTCCCCCCCCCCCCGCCCACCCCCCCAAAAAAATCTCTCTTACTTCATGAGCTGTTGCTGCCTCATCATGGCTTATCTCTCCAGGCAGGTCATTCTTCCTGTCTTCTCTTTCCAAGGTATCAGAGTCTTCCTTCATCTGTCTTAGGTACTGTCTTTCTGTTCACTGCCTTTTTAGTGCCACTCTCTCAGTGACTGATGGAGGACTTGGGCCCACCATTTTTTCTTGGTTTCAGCTCATGGACCCTCTAATCCAGGGGTGGGCAATAACTTATGTGTGTGGGGGGGCACTCCAAGATTTTGGAAAGTGGTCAAGGGCTGCACTTTTCCATGATATTAATGGAGGAGGTCTGGGGTCTGGGATGGAGGTTGTGTGCACAAGGGAGCTTAGAGTCAGGGACTTGGGTGCAGAAGAGGATGTGGGGTCTGGGAGTGAGTTTGGGTGAAGGCGGCGGTTGTGACCTGGGGCACTGCACTGGGGTACAGGGATTCGGTTTGCGACCTAGGGCTGGGATTAGGGTATAGGGGTGTGGGTTGTGACCTGGGGCAGGTGACATGGGTGCAGGGTTTGGGAGGGGTATGGGTTCAGGAGGGGAACAGAGGGTTTGACTTACGTGGGATAGGGGGGCAGGAGTGGCGGCCAAGGACTGAAATGCCAGAGACAGGCTCTGGCCAACAGACTTACCTAGGTGATTCCTGGCCAGCAGCCCAGCAGGGCTGCCTGCCTGCCCTGCCTCCACACAAGCTGCAGGGTCATGTGCACTGGTGAGTAAGCATTTGAGGGGTGGAGGAAGTGGTGCTTCGCACACTGCCTGTTCTTCAAACAGGCAGCTCCCATTGGCCAGAAATCCACCAATGGGATGGTGCTGGGGGCGGAAGCAGTGTGTGAAGCACTTCCTCAGGCTCACAGCTGAGAAATGGCAGCCGCTTTTCTGATCCTGGGGGGGAGGGGAAGCAGGGAGTCTGCCTGAGGCTCCCCACAGCATCCGCAGGCTGGATCCGGTGGCTTGGCACGTTGGATCTGGCCCCTGGGCTGTATTTTGCCCAGCGTTACTCTAACTAAAAGTCACTGTCTGTTCCCTTCTAGACCTTAGTGCCATTCCCCAAACCCTGTCCTGTTTTCCTGGCTCTCCCTCCAGCTCTCCTCCCACAGCTCTGCCAGCTGTGAGCTCTGCAAGCCCCCACCCCATCCTTCCTGGCCCCCCTGCCCTGCAGACAAGGGTGGCCCCACTGGTTTCTGAGCCCAGCTAACTCTCCTTCTCCCAGCCACTGGCAACCTTGTGCTGAGGCTCTGTAGTCCAGCAACATCCATGGCCAGAAGGACCATGGATGTTGCCACACCAGAGAGTCTCCAACCATAGAGTTTCAACCTGTTCATACAAAATGATGGGCCGAAATTAGTTATCACCACTTGTAAGAGTACTTGGAATCACTATGGCTAGTCCTCCAAAACCACATTCAAGTATAGGTAAGAAGGCAGAAAATATCTTATTGCCACGTTATAAATCCCTGGTACGTCCACACATTGAATACTGCATGCAGTTTTGGTCGCCCCATCTCAGAAAAGACATTTAGAATTGTAAAAAGTACAGAGAAGGACAACAAAAATCATTAGGGGTATGGAACAGCTTCCATATAGGAAAGATTAAAAAGACTGGGACTTTTCTTCTTGGAGAAGAGACAACTGAGGTGGGAGTGGGGTGGGTATGACACCGGTCTACAGAATCCTGATTGATTTGGTGACAGCAGCTAAGGAAGTGCTTTGCAGAACACACAAACCAAGGACCACCCAATACAATTAATAGGCAGTGGGGTAAAACAAACATAAGGAAATACTATATCATACAATGCACAGTCAAACTGTGGAACTCATTTGTTGTGAAGATGTGAAGTCCAAAAGTATACCTGAGTCCATGAATGGTTGTTAGCCAAGATGATCAGGGACACAACCCCACGCACTGGGTTTCCCTACATCTCTGACAGCTAGAAACTTGGACTGGATAACGGGATGGATCATGGGATAAATTGCCTGTTCTTTCAAAGCTCTCTGAAGCATCTGGCTTTGTCAGAAGACAAGATACTGGGCTAGATAGTGCACTGGTTTGACCCAGTATGGCATTCTGAACTAGCATACTGTGTATCTAATTGGAGAGCGCAGGGTGCACATTTGTTATAAGTGTGTCAGGGAGGAATGAAACAAGATGCTTATATTTCTATTGCTCATGTTGCCACCAAACTGATGGACTCCTCCCTCTGTTACAGAGTGAAGGCAGTGACTGTGAATGTACAACCAATGTGAAGAATTTTCCAGAGAACCAGACACTGATCAAACGTATGATGATTAAATGTGCAGATGTAGCAAATCCATGTCGCCCTTTAGAACTGTGTGTCGAATGGGCTGGGAGGATTTCAGAGGAATATTTTGCACAGGTATTTTTTTTATTGTTTGAATACATCTCATTAGCTCACACGAGTATGCATGTACTACCCACTCTATGCTAGTCACCTTGGAGTCCAGCTAATGATCCTGTAGATTCAAAATAGAATGTTTTTAATCTGTTTTTCTCCCACTAATAGGGTCTCACTGTATATGAGGAAAAACATGTCTGCAGCTAAATCTTCAACTTGCTCCCTGCCAGGCAAGCTTGAGTTTGGTATTAGGTTTGCAAAGTGAAACTATTTGGAGGGAACATTTTTGTGCTTCAGTTGTACAACTTTGTTTATCTTCTGTCTGTCCAACAGATAATTACTCCTCTTGTTACAATCCCCATTCCAGTTTCCAGTCATACCACTCTCCCAGAATTCTTTATCTGCGGAGACTCCTTGGTGATTCAGTAAAGAATATTTTCCCTCAGTCATATTGGAACTATCACCTCAGCGTGGAGTTATGCAGCACTCTGCTATTGGAAGTGTTATTTTTCAGATATGATGTAAGACCAACCATGTGTGATCACTAAAGTTCCCATGGTAACCTTCATCAGAGCAGGGACCTGAGCTCTGCTTTCCTTCCTAACTCTTAGTGCCATTATGCCTCCTCCAGACACTTCCTGCAGTTTCCAGAAAATGAAATACTCTTAAGTTCCCCCTCCAAAGAACTGTGGACTATTAAAAAGCTGTTGGGTTCCACTCTGCTAGTAGCAACATTTCAGCAGCAAGAGAAGTGAACTCTCATCCCGATGCGTGTTGGCTTGAGCATAAAGTGCTTAAACCACCGCAGCTAATAGGGGCTGCTGTAAATTATGTTTTGCATTGCTATGTGTGACTTCCCAAATAGTGTGCTTTAGGAGAGCTGCACGGGAGACAGACTGATGCATTTCAGCTGTCAAAATCCAAATGGGAGATATGGCACAGTTATTAATGGGAGATGTGGCACAATTCT
This sequence comes from Pelodiscus sinensis, assembly GCF_052426305.1. NCBI lineage: Eukaryota > Metazoa > Chordata > Testudines > Trionychidae > Pelodiscus > Pelodiscus sinensis. The sequence continues at coordinate 86,898,529 of NC_143057.1, forward strand.
GCTTTGTTTCCACTGAGTGAAGCCTCTGGGTACTTTCTAACCTGAACACTTAAAATGGACTTGTATTGATTTAAAATAATACTTAGAAATAAATATGTCATTACAATTTAGTACTTACTATCATTGAGGCAGAGGCTAACTTTAGCTCTAGGCACTTGTTTATCTTTATATTTAATATTACAGTTTTATACTTATAAAATTACACTAAGGAAAAGAGCAAACGAGAGAAGTTTTTTTTCCTCTTTGTCTTTCTCCTGTGCCCCATGGGTAGAACTCTGTAATGGGTTTCTAAGTAGGACTTTGGAATAAGAGACTAGACTAGTCAATGCAGCAATCACAGCAGGTCCACACAAAGGAAGTGCCAAGGTTAGTAACTTTACTGTAAATAGGTGTTTTTAATAATCCTCCAAGTAGGAGCTTTTAATCTGTCTTAACTAATGATACTGTAATCTTTTTAACCCACTAGTTTGCAATTTTTGTGTTCTGGTGATTGGCTAAAAAACTTTTAGTCTACTTACAAATTCATCTAATCCTCAGCTTGCCTTCACTCTAGTATGGTAAAGCTTTTAAGGCTAAAATTAGTTTTGTTTTCTACAGACCGATGAAGAGAAAAGACAGGGTCTACCGGTTGTAATGCCAGTATTTGACCGAAACACCTGTAGCATCCCCAAGTCTCAGATCTCCTTCATCGATTATTTTATAACAGACATGTTTGATGCCTGGGATGGTAAGAAGTTCCACATTTTCTTCCTTCTGTTTTGAAGAGCAAATCCCTGCTACAAACTTAATGGTATTCACTATCTTAAGCCCTGGTTCTGCTACTATTTTCCAATTCAGTTACTGTGTCAATACTGACTGTGCAGGAGGATCTAACTATTATTTGTATAAATTGCAGTTTATATGGAAAAAGCTTTATTGCGGATTATTTCTGAGAATCAAGTACTTTTAAAAATAAAACATGTTATTCACCTTATTTAATGATTTATGATTGAAAATATTTTTAGCAACTTTCTCCTTGAGCAGAATATTTCTTCTGAGCAAATGAAAATTGTTAGATTTTAATGGGATTTGCTGACTGTGCTGTTTTCACAGCAACAGCACAAATGGTGCCTCTACGGATCTGAACAATAGTACAAACAAGTAAAATAAGGGCAAGATTACACTCACCTGCCAGATTATAATATAAATGTTAGGCCAAGTAAGGCTGGTGCCATACTTCTGAACCCTTTGTGCCATACAAAGCTGTGATATGCTGTTGTTCCTTCTATGCACTGCAGCATTTGCACATCTACCTGTTTTGATGCAACACTTGGCTGATAACTACAAACATTGGAAGACATTAGATGAGTTAAAGTGCAAGAGTCTCAGGCTTCCAGCAGAGAACAACTGAAGCTAAGAGAAGAAAACAGGCCCTCTTGATCTACCAGTCACACTGTGAATCCTTTACTGAATTAGATACAAGAGGCATGGTGTCTCCTTTAATATGAACTTAATCTCTGCAGCAAGGAGAATATTTTATTCCTCACTTTTAAAATGCTCTAGATTCTACAACATTGCTTTTCATAAAGGTATGTATGTAACTGGAAATGAATAAATGATCTTTGGAACTATCCTTTCATGGCAGAACAGGTATTTCTAAAGCTAATTTGTAATGTTTGTTTAGTGCGTTTGTCAAATCTTGTAACAGGTGCAATCTTATTTAGTGACTAAAAGACATTATGTACAAAAGGTTCTCCTACAAAAGTATAATCTATTCTCCTGTGAAATGCAAAATAGGTTACTCAAACGCAAAACAGAATAAAATCTACCATAATTTGGCATAAATGTGTCCCCCTTACATATGTTTTCCTCACAAGGAAAACCCTTTGAGAAGTTTAAGACACTCCAGAGTAGAAGTAGTAAGGCTTCACAAATTGTTAGGATAAATAATTGTAAAACCTACTGTTTTCAGAGAGGAACACTACTTAGACTGCCTACACACTTTAACCTTTTGTTTTTAATCAAAGATTGAATATACCTTTACCTCAGTCATATGGGACAGACCAACCAGTTTCCTTTCTTTCCCATATAAATGCTTGATTATTAAAAATAAATCAGTCAGATTTAATTCAGTTTGTTACATAAAGAACATTTATTGTGGTTCATATAACTGGCGTGATTCATTTTTGTCTGTGCTGTCATATCGGTTACTGGGGACTTTTAATCATATTTTATATTAGCCAATACACTGTAGAACAGATTAATAACCTTTTTAATAAAATGTGACCATATGTACAAACAATTAAGATTTTATTAAACTGATCTAAATTTTATGGACACAAGGCCATATATTGTGTTATATATAGTATGGACCTGTAGCTTTATGAGTTTTCAGATTATAAATTATAACAGCATTATAACTTATGCTTTTTCCCCTCTAATAAAAATACTGTTTTATTAGATGATGTAAAAAGTATTTCAAAAAATGTAAATAAGTTAGAAACTGAAAGTATTTTCATTAGTTTTAAAATATGAAATTTATGGTAACGCTTCCAAAGCACAAATGCATATTTTTATACATCTCATTTTAATCACTACTTTGTGCAAACCCTGAGTTCAAGATTTTAGACTTTGTTTATACTAGCAAAATAGCTAATGGAAATTACTGATTTTAATACTGTGTGCACTCCAAGCTACAGTCGAGTTACAAGCTGTGACTTTTATATAAAAGAGGTAGCACATTGCTCATAGAAAATAAAGGACTTTGGACAAGTTCTAGACCTCTGTTTTGTGCTATATCAAGTAGCAAACCAGGCGAAGAGAAAATACGACATACTGCTCTGGAGGAAATATGACAATGATTGTAGTTTACTGCAGGAAGCTTACATAATGTGCCAACATTTTTCTATGTTTTGTACCAAGTTATGTAAACAAAGGGAAACGGCATACAATTTCCATGCAGAGAAATGTATATAAGCTATATTTTTGTTAGAATTGTAATAGAACCTTACTTTTGTCATAGCTGGGGCAGTTTGCTGTGTATGATAATGCTGCTTTGTGTATATTTGAAGAATGGTGTTTTGGGTGAACTGTTCTATATTCATTATTCTCATGATGTCCCACTATTAGCTCTAATTACATTTTTTTCCAATAGATTTTTATTCAAATAAGTTGACCTCCAGGTTTTATACTGTAAAAATGTTTGCTGTTCTCATTCTTCATTTTAAGAGCAAGTATTCTGGCAGTGGTTGTATCCTGAACCATTTATATGCTAAAAGACTGTAGCTTCTGTTGGGAGAAGGGGAAAGATCTCCCATGAAATGTCATAGTGTTGTCTCTAACTCAGTTTGTTAAATTCAATATCTGTTTTCAGACTACAGATGTTCTGTATAAAGATTTATTTCAGCTTCCTATTGTCAAATTTTATACCAACTTTAAACTCTTACAGTACTGTAGATATGTTAACTGTTGAAGAAATAAAGCTCAACCACATTTCTGTTTACCTGAAGCTTTAATCTGCAGTCAATATTAGTTGTAAAATTCTAACTTACTTAGCCTCAATTTTTGTTTATTCACTGATTGAGGAAAGTGCAGAGTACAATGATGACCTTGTCCAATAAAAGTCTTAGGCTATGTGTATACCACTTATACCAGCAAAACTTGTCACTTATCCTTGTTGGGTTTTTTCCTTTCTTCTGTTAGAGCTTTCTCCTGCTGGTTTTAGCGTAGGAATGAGTGGCCTGATCCTTATGTTTTAATTGGGCTTCCTATAGCTTCAACTCGGCTAAATTCAGAATTAGACTTTAAACCTTTCCCCTGATTCAAAAGGAAGAGGTGGTACAGGAAAAGCTATGGCTCTGTACTTCAACAGGATGCATGACCATCATGCCCTAACAACCTGTTTTTAAAACTGCCATGTTTCTCTCTGGGCTTATTACTTTAAAACTAACAAAAAAAACTTCCCCCAGATTTCTCTCTAACACTAAACAAGCCATTTCTAGTCTGTTGAATACAGAGGTTCTTGCATTCTAAAAAGCCTAGCAATTATCAAACTGAGATGAGGAAATGATTAAAAGTGGAAAGCTAACCTGTAACTGTGTACTAACCACACTGTTACATAAGCCATCTCAGGTGCATTAATCCCCATTAAGGACACTACTGTGAGAGCTTATCTAGACTACTGGGAACAGTCAAAAGAGGATATGCAAATTCCACAGGAATTTGCAGATATTCTTCTAATCATGCTTTCGAAAGTGAAAGTAGTTTAGACGCAGCTTTTTCTGCAAACCTCCACTTGTCGAAAAGCCGCGAAAACCTCAATGCCTGCAGAATTTGCATATCCTTTCGACTGTTCCCAGTAGTCTAGATAAGCCCTGAGCTACCAGTAGCCTTCTACTTGGAGTTGGCAAAACAAATACAGTCAATGGCCATTTCTTCCCCTACTTTTGTGCACATTATAAAAATTTAAAATACTAAAAATCATTTACCTAATGACATTCATGTTTCTAATTTTCTGCAGACATTTAAACCCAAACCACTAATCAGAAAAGCCATCTACTTCTGCATTTAAGTAAGAGACTATATAAATGAAACCACTAATTATGTTTTGTTGACCCTCATGTGAGGGTGGCTGTATTAGAAGTAGGGATATAAGCAACTACTTGAGTAGTTAACTACCTGATAAGCTTAGGCTTATCAACTAGTTGAGTCTTTCTCCCGCCCCTCCACCTCTGATAGAGGCAGCAAGGGGGAGTAGGGACAGGAACTAGTGCTGAGGGAGCTGGCTTAAAAGGGAGGCCACCCATGCTGCAACTCGGTCTTGTAAATATACTAAGAGCCGTCTGGGCAGAACCACAGCCATCTGGGACCCAGCACAAGCTGGGACTACTGAGTCCCAGCTCGCACTGGGTCTCGGACCTACTCCCCCTCCCTCGCTGCAGACTGCCTGCACACCTGGCCCCTACAACATTTAAATGGCAGCACCACAGCAGAGGCTTATCAACTAATAGTGTAATCAATATAAATTGTATCAAGTACACAATTAGTCATTTACCTGCTTAACATCCTTAAGTGAAAATCCCAACAAACAACTGTTTGATTCAACTAAGAATTTTAGTCTAATGCTTATCTCTAGATTGATTCTTTAAAGAAATTATGGATGGAATTAATTATATCAACTGATATTACTAACAATGGTTTAAAAAACAAACGTGGCCCTCCTGTTGAAATAGACGGCCACTATTTCAAGCACATAGTTCTTTGGCTGCATAGTATAATAGCAACTCATAATTCAAAGCAAGGGAGAATATACCACCTTTATTGTAAAACATTTTAAAAGTATGGCATAATGATACAGGATGTTATTTTCAAATAGCTTAATTTCCTTTTCTCGCACACCTAACATACAAAGCTCATGCTACCTCTTATTCAACCAAGTTAGAACCTAAGCTACAAATCATTATTTTGCTCTAATTTCTGAAATAATGCTAAACTTCGCAGTCTAGACTCTCTTTCTCCGTCTTTCCACAAAATAATAAGGTGGTCAGCAGAGCATGTCACCAGTCCAAGTTCATCAAAGTACAGGAACATCTGCAACAAAAAAATTTAACATGATTATGCAACACATGTAGATGTAGGCAAGTTGCTTATTTTCAGCACATATTTGCTACGGTGGTACCGTGCCCAGCTGCATCTGGTAGGCCGGTAAGTAACCCACCGGTGCCGCCACATGTTGCGGCACCGCGGTCTGCTGCTGAGATGGCACTCCCAGGGTGTAAGCTGGGATCGGTGCTGGGAGAGGCAGCAGCGTCCGTGCCGTGCAGGGCACCGGCTGTGGTGCCGCGGCCGGCGTATAATACGGTGCGGGGCCCTGCACCGCCCATGGGCCCGTCTGGGGTACCGGTGCCAGGTGCCCAGGTGCCAGGGCCATCGGTGCCGCAAGCGCACTCACTCGCGGTGCCGCTGCCTGTGCTGCCAAGTAGGGTCCCGGAGTCAAGGCCGGTGTTCGTCCCGGCTCCGGTGCCGGTGCCCTTGCCGGCACTGGGAAATGCTGTTGTTGTTGGGCCGAGGCCTGCCCTTCTCCCAGAGAGACCCACGGCCCGGCTGCCATAGCCTGCTGGGGGTACGCTCGAGGCCGACACTGGCACGGTCCGCTCCCGCGGCACCGGGCCCTCCCCTTCCTGCGTGGCCATCTGGATAAGGTCCCGGGCTGCCTCGAAGGTTTCTGGGGTGGAGGGATGACAGACCTCTCCTATCCCCGCAGGCTGCCCCGGGCTCTTGCCCTTGTCTGGGCTGCACCTCTTCTTCGAGGCCTTAGAAGATAGGTGCCCCTCCTTAGGGCACACCTTCTGGGCACTCCTCTCCGCAGAGCGTCCCCTCGAGCTCTTGGAGGCCCTCGGCACCGGGAACTGTGATCTATGTCTCAGTGCCTTGTCGGTCTCAGGTCGGTGCTTGGCCGACACGGGTGCCGCCGACGGTGCGCTGCGGACAGATTGAGGGCGCTCCTCGCCTTGGGGCTGCAGTGCCGACTCCATTAACAGGAGTTTCAGCCAGGAGTCCCTCTCCTTCTTGGTCCGGGGCTTAAAGCTCTTACAGATAGCACAGCTTTCGGCTCAATGGCCCTCTCCCAGGCACTTTAGACAGTCGGAGTGGGGATCTCCGCAGGGCATAGGTTTAGAGCAGGAATCACAGGATTTAAAGCCCTGGGGTCCTGGCATGCCCTCCCCTCATGGGGAGGGTCCCGCTGTGCTCCCCTATCTAACTAATTACACTATTTACAGCAGTTAACTACTTAACTAGATAAAACTTCAAGTAGAACTATAATACAACGGATAAAGAAATACAGTTGCTAAGAGATAGGCTAACAGCCTGAAAGCATGCTCCAGCTACCGTCACGGGCGGTAAGAAGGAACTGAGGGGGTGGAGGGGCCAGCAGGGGTATATATGCACTGGTATACTGGTGCCACTCCAGGGGGATCCCTGCTGGCCCTACGGATACTGCTAAGGGAAAAAAGCTCCGGAATCCGTGCACGCGGCGTGTGTACACCCAATCAAAATGGACATGAGCAACACATCTTGAGGAACTACAGTTACAAGGTAAGTAACCTCTTCTTTTCAGCACATATTTTCATTGAAATGTAGACTGTTTTCCATGTATGTGAGATTTCATACCAAATTTGCCGAACAAATGAGAGGCAGAGCAGAAAAAACAAGTTGTCACAATCATCTCTGGTACTTTCAAAGTATTTTAGCAAAAGTCATCTCTTTTACAGATGGGAAAGCTGACCCATAAATGAAGTGACTTGCCCAAGATCACCCAGCGGGCAGAACCAGGAGAAAAAGTAGGTCTCTATGCTCTACCCAGTGGGCAGCACTGTCCTTCCACATCACATCAGGGCTTATGTCAATGTTCCAGGGGACCTACATGCTGCTAGAGATCATATAGTAAGTGAGAAGATGGCAACTTCTTCGGACAGGAAAGTATGTCTAGCCAAGGCAAACAGACTGACAGGAAAGTGGCCAAGCTAGAACAGCTAAAGAACAGAAGAAAGACAGTTTACAAGACAATTAGGACTGACAAATGGCACTACTGGCAAGTAGACAGCATGAAGAAAGGGAAATCCCTCAAGACTTCTCTTCATGGACTAGCAACAATCTGCCACCAGTCAAGAAGCAGCAAACAGTAAAAGGAACCAGAAATGGCAAAACAGCAGATGTCAAACTGTCAAAATACTAAAACAATTCAGAGCAGCAGTTACAGGAACATGTCAGAAGGCACAACTATCTTAGTTGCAATATCCTGATCCCTCAGCTGATTAGGAAGCTTCTGTCCTCAGGAAGCATTCAACCAAAGGAATCTATCACAATCTGCCTCCTCCAGGAATAGGCAAAAACAGTTACCAGCAATGGGGTTTCCCAGGTGGAAATACTTCAAAGCCACAGCTTTGGATATCATGTTTCACTGGCAACTTTCATTATGCCAGCTATATTTCCATTGTAAACTGCTCCTGTTTGCTTGGAGTTAAAAATTACAATATTCCCCATGCAAAATGCTGCAGTAAAGAGACCCAGTGATACGGATATTGCCAAGATATTATAAAGACTACTGAAGAATAAACAATTGCATAGTGGCATGGGGTATTTCAGTCACTGATTCATATGCACCTGCTGCAAGAAATGGCTGTGGCTTGCTGTGAACTGGATGTGGCTGGAGTTAAGCAAATATGAATTTTTGCATGCAAATCAAATTGAAAAATGGAAAAATGTTTAGAGCATAGGGATACATTTTATCCTTGGCTTTGTTTTGCCAGAGATCCAAGTGGGGACGTCTCCCCAACCAACTCTTTCTTTCCCAGGGTACATAACCTTTCTTATGCTGAAATTCTAGAACAAGAAATAGATACTCGTGTTTGTGTTTCCCAGACTGGAGAACCTTGAAGATGCAAGGGCAGGTGTAGACATTTAGAGTTAAAATAAAACATTTTACTGGGCAGATAGCAGCCTGGAGAGGTACCTGATTTTAAAAGACAAATAATAAGAACTCACACTGTATACATAAGGACATTTAATGCTGCTTTCAACCAATAGCCAAAAGAAACATTATTAGCAAATTCCCATAGAATAATAGAACTGGAAGGGACCTCGAGAGGTCATCGAGTCCAGCCCCCCGCCCTCAAGGCAGGACCAAGCTCCGTCTACACCATCCCTGACAGATGTCTGTCTAACCTGTTCTTAAATATCTCCAGAGAGGGAGATTCCACCACCTCCCTTGGCAATTTATTCCAATATTTGACCACCCTGACAGTTAGGAATTTTTTCCTAATGTCCAATCTAAAGCTCCCCTGCTGTACTTTAAGCCCATTACTCCTTGTCCTGTCCTCAGTAACCAAGAGGAACAAATTTTCTCCTTCCTCCTTGTGACACCCTTTTAGATATTTGAAAACCGCTATTATGTCCCCCCTTAATCTTCTTTTTTCCAAACTAAACAAGCCCAGTTCATGAAGCCTGACTTCATAGGTCATGTTCTCTAAACCTTTAATCATTCTTGTCGCTCTTCTCTGTACCCTTTCTAATTTCTCCACATCTTTCTTGAAATGTGGCGCCCAGAACTGGACACAGTACTCCAGCTGAGGCCTAACTAGTGCAGAGTAGAGCGGCAGAATGACTTCACGAGTTTTGCTTACAACACACCTGTTGATACAACCTAGAATCATATTTGCTTTTTTTGCAGCAGCATCACACTGTTGACTCATATTCAACTTGTGGTCCACTATGACCCCTAGATCCCTTTCCGCCATGCTCCTTCCTAGACAGTCGCTTCCCATCTTGTATGTATGGAACTGATTGTTCCTTCCTAAGTGGAGCACTTCTATAAATGTTTTGATTGATGTATGAAAATCTCTTCTTCATTCACCTTACAGGACAGAAGGCTTCTAAATAGGCTTTATTTATTATAGCCCACTGGCTTAGAGTTGGAGTCTAAGCCTAGAGCCTGCATATCCAGGTTCCCAATGCCAGTTTGAGATCTTTAGAGAACTCAAGTAAAATTTGTTTAAGAAACCTGATTATGCAGAAGGTGGTATCTTCTATGGTTTCTATTTCTACAGTTCTCTTCATGGATCTGTAATTGTTCTAAATCTTTTACAAATTTTGTACTAGCAGATTTGACTTGTCTCTTACATTGCTCAATAAATTATAATTAGACATCACTTTGCCCCAGACATCTTTGTGATGGACTTGGTTTCTCTTTTTTCAGAAATTTTCTGTGAAAGCAAAGCCAAAGCTTAGGCCTCCATGCTGCTCTGCAGCATGACAATCAGATTCCCCAAGACATCTCCTCACAAATTAGATGTTTAAGAAACAACATTATCAAAATTACAGCATTAATGGGATTCATGCTTTTTTGCTTACTAAATTCTACCTACCTGCACAGCTGATGAATGCCCAATCAAATCACCAATTAGCTCCAAGGAATATGATGATGTGCTTTCTTGCATCTTTTTAGCAGTTTGGCTTGCTTGCTTGTTGGCCCTTCCAAATCCCCACATGGTCAGAAACCCTGGCACGCACATAAGAGAAAATCCTTCTGTTTGGCAAAGGCTTCTATTAACATTTGACTGACTAAACATATACTTAGAGGACTCTGGGATATTGTCACTTAACTCAAAAATTGTGACATTACAATTTAAATAATAAAAATAACCAATGAGTAAAACACATTTCTGCATTATAACTACACACTTAAATCAGGAGGTAACAAACTCTATATACGGCCCCCCTGCATAGACCTGTCATGGCAGGCAAATTAAATTACCTGCTTAGATTCTAAATGGGATGAGACAGTGAAGGTGGTTTAGCAGAGAGAAATAGCTTAGAAAAAGAGTAGGTTTGTCTCTACTCTGAGCTGCTGATTGGTTTTTCTTAAATTGACTGGAAAAGGAGGAATGAAGAAGCACTGATCTCTCTCTCTCTCTCTCTCTCCCTCTCCTCAGTAACTTGCACAAATACGTTTTTATGTTTGACAACAGCTAACAAGCCCAAGTTTCTGGTCCTGCACTGTTTAGGAAGGAGAATGTAGAGGTAAAGAAAACTATCACTTAAAGGGACTTAAGGACAAAAAAGCCCCTGCCAACTGCTCCTCCAGGATTGCTCTCAACAGCTGTTGTTCCTGGTTAATCAGAAGCAGCTGCAAATTCAATTTTCTTAAGTTACAAACTTAAGCAATAAGGAGCTGGTAACTCTGTAATTCACGATAGGGATAGCCCTTCTGCTGCTGCTCTTTCCCCCATGTACTATATGCAGTCTCTCTTATCCAGGTTGATTCCCTACAGGTCAGTACTCATTTAGACCCCAGTCTCCAAACCACAATGGGTAAATTTATGAATGACAGTTGGAAAAATTGGGCATCCTCTACAAGCTGAAGGCAGGCTGGATTTTGGAGAGGGGGAAACAACCCCAGGGATCATCTACAGTGCCAGGTGAGGCAGATGCTGGGCTCAGGGTGCTGTTTTGCTTGTTTGTTAGTCATAAAAGGGAAAATAGAATGTTTGAAGTAAAATGTTTCTGTATGTGGATTCATTATTCACTCATCTAAAACGTTCTGGGCTTGAGAACTAAATTTTCTTTGAGCCTCCCTGCATGTTGTCAGCAATGCCCTCCTGGGAATAAAGGAGCCGGGTGTCTTCCATCAGTAAGTGAATATAAGAATAAAGTGAAGTGAGAACCCAAGTGTGATCCTGTGAATCTTTGTATTATGTAACTATGGAGGGGAGGATGCTAAAGCGCTCCCTGCATGGCGTGCCTTATGGGCTAGGGCCAGCCATGCCTAAACATCATCCAACCGCTCTACTTTCTGACTAGAGCACATGCACACACAAAAACACAAGAAGGGTAACAAATTGGAAACCTGTATGAGAGTGATGACAGGACAAGTGAACAAGAACAGTACTATACAACAGCAACTCCATTTATTCCCCTAACATGTAGTAGCCCCATGTAACCTCTTCATTTGCTTTTGATTATAAAAGTTATGTACCGCCTGAGGACATCTTAAATCATGTTACATCACAACTAAGCACCACAGCTGAGACTTTGAATACCGAGTATCGATTTCATATTGAAGTGTTTATAATCAATGCAGAGAGTGAAAACTGGTTGCAAAGCGTAAAAATAAGTTAGAATGACTCTCCAAGGAAGCTGTGATCTGTGGTGCATTTTCTAAGAACAGAAAAACAGGCTTAAATATATCTCCGTTCCAACAAAGACCCTAAGGAAGAACAAAAGGGAGAAGGAGAGCTCTGTGTGGTGGCTCTCTGCAACCAGCCGTGGCTTTGACAAGGCTCCACCTGTACAGTGGTCTACGTGGCCAGAACTTACTGCAGAAACTGCATAGATGAGGCTATGCATACCAGCTGCCTGAAAGTTGCTTTATTTATAAATTCAGGTGGGGGGGGGAGAATAAAGGAAGAACAAAATTTCCCATGAAAGCTGCTTCAACTGCAAGCGTGTCCTAATTTAATTTTTTTTATGTTATTCTGAGGAGCATCTAGTCTTTTACAGTCAACTTTGGTGTCCATATGTGGATGGGTATTTATTTAACATCAGTTTTATATACCCAATTCTCTTTGGAGCTATAGACAAACCTGTTGGAACAGGCTCAGCTGGAAGCTGCTGCTTTTCTCGTAGCTCCCAAATGCGAACACTGCCATCTTCTGAACACGATATCAACTGCCTGTCCAACCAAATGAGAAATTATATTGAAACAACCAGCATTAACACATTAACACAAATCTACTTATAAAAAGTCATTACAATACAGTAAGTACCCCAAGATTCTACCCAATTTTATTACCAGTAGCTCTTCAGACATTTAACATGATTTATTATTTAACCTCTCTTGCAATAGGAAAAATTAGTGAACTCAGAAAAACTAGTATAAAACTATACAAATTTGCAATCCCCTCTAATCTAATGCTTTTATAAATGTATTGCTTTTTTTTAAAAAAAAGCTAGTCTTAAGCTGCAAAGACCAATGCATGTATAGTCTTTAAGCAGTGAACACTCATCCCATTAGATTACTTGCATGCTTTAAGTTAAGCAAAGAATGTTTGCAAGATCAAGGCCTTGTTACCTTCTGAGAGACATCTCCATAAAAACAACAGTGGAGAACAACAACACAGCTATTAGATGTAAATGTCTATCACAACCAGCTTTCTTGTCCTAGCTCTGTTTTAATAGATTTGTAACACATCTGGAACTATTAAGCTCCTGGTAGAAATCTGGCTCCTAGGAGAAAAACTAGGAGTGATTATTTTCTGTTCAATATTTGTTCATTAAATTAATTAGGCTGGTTTTGAGCAACCTACATGTTTAAATGAGTTTTATCAAATTGCTTTGGTTTAGCTTTACTAAAAAATAAATGTGAAAAGATATTTCCATAATATAAACTAATTATTTTGCTAAATTTGAATTTTAAAAAGTAAAAGCTTTGTCATTTAGAAGCTGTGTACTGAGCATCCTGAATGATGATATTCCATATCAGATTATAATGATGTAGTTTCAAAACTAAAAACAAGGCTCTCAATTTCTTAAAGGCAGATCAAGCCAAAGATCAGGTATCCTATGCTGCCTTGAAGTTAAATGTAATCGTGCACTTTGGCCATAGTCACCTTTCTGAGCTTTGCATTTCCCTACTGCATTACAAAATTTACCATGACTTTTACCTGCTTGGAAGTTTTGCAATGTGCAATACAGTAGAGTCATGAGCAGTTCTCTGGCAGGCTATCAGACGCTTCATTTGAAGGTTATAGACATATATGCCCTTCCCAACAGCAGCAAACACACACTAGAAAGAAAACTCAATAGAACATCATACAGAAACATCTTGATTTCCAGAGGTATTATACAACCTATCCTTTTAACCTGCATTAAAGCACTGCCTTCTGACATTTAAAAATACCAAATTGGTAACGCTTTGACACTTCCTGGCTGAGAGGGGAAGATTGCTTAATAGGGAGGAGATCTTGTATATCATTGTTACAAAATTAGCACAGCACAAAAATATACTTGTAATTATACCTGAATTCCATTGCGTGTTTCTTTTATGGAATATTTTTACTCAAAAACATTTAAATATATTGTGACAGTGTGCTCCCCACACTAGCCCTGCAGAGCAGGCTGCAGAGATGAGTTAGTCTCTGGGAGGAGGGGAGTGATAAGAGTGACCAAACCTAGAGGAGTGTAAGTGGGGAAGACCAGGAGGTATGGAAATTGCTCAGGGAAAGGCAGCACAGTACAAAAACTGGAGCTTGGTTGTGGTGTAAAGAGGCCCTGAGCCAAACCTGGAGTAAATGTTGGGACTTGGTACCTCCACCCAAGCAGAAAACTGACTGACAGGCTGCTGAAGAGCAGAAACCTTGATACCCTCCTCCTGGAAGAGGAAACTACAAGAGTGACCTGTCCGGAAGGCTCATAGAATGCCGTGGTTCTGGGAGCAGTAGAATCTGTTGGGATATACCCACTAGGAGCATCAGCCTGACAGAGTTAATCCTAAGGCCCACCAGGAGGCAGCACTATCCAGCAGCGAGTAGAGCAACCCATTACAAACTGGTGGAGAATGTGGCAGGACGGGCGGGAGGTGTCATGAAATAAGGAGTCAGTACAAGTTACATCTCTACAAACCAGAACTCTCTTGTCCAGCAACATCTGTGATCCTGGTGTGCTGGGGGGCTAGTGCGATGCAAGGGCAGGGAAAGCTGGGAATGGGCTGTGGGAGGGAGGTGGGATTGGCACGTATGACCCAGCTGGGCTGCCCAGGGGAGCTGGATAGCCTGGTGCACAATTCAGCTGGGCCCCCAGAGGTTTGGGGGGAGAGGGTCAGAAAGGCCAGCATACAGCTGAGCTGGGGGGCATTGGAGGGGGGTAGAAAGCCCAGTGCATGACTCAGCTGGACTGCCAAGGAAGCCAGGGAACCCAATGGGGCAGCAGGGCAGGGGGTGGGGCCAGCAGCAGAGGATCCAGAAATGACCTCCCCTGGTCCGGCTAAATTCCTCATCTGGGACCAGTTAGGGCCCGATGGTGCTGGACCAGGGAGGTCCAACCTGTAAGAATTCAGGTGAGGGGCAGTAAAGACTTTCTTTGCTAGGGGAAGATGTCCCCTACTAGGGTGGATGCTGGAGTTGTTGTTCCCACAAAGGGGAGATAAGAAGCAACAGGAGTGGGTTCCTGCTATGTGGGGATAGATATTAGAAAACCAGCAGCTTTACAGAATATCTCAGCAAAGAAGCAAGAGGAGTCACAAAGGCCAGGAATGGGAAAGGTGCTCCAAGACTAGGAGGCCAGAGGTCTAACCCTGAAGTGTTACAGCTGTGAGAGCAGCAGGCATCTGAGCAGGAATGCTCCAATCTGGAAAGACGCAGAGCTTTACCAGGACACAAGGAGCGAGGAGAGGGCCCAGTGAGCATCACCCAATAAGCAATTGTGTTAGAGGAAAAGGGCTATATAAAGAGATATTGATCCAAACAGGGAGTTCAGAGAAGGGTAAAGGACCAAGGAAAAAGATAGAGGCCTGTAAGGAGCTTGTAAGAATAGTAGAGAAGCCAGGGGGAAAATAAAGAAATGTGAGAACAAGAAAGAGCCTCTGCATTAATTAGTGTCCTCCCTGGATGCTTAACAGTGAGATGAAGCCCATTGCTTCTTGTCCTATCCTCAGAGGTCAAGGAGAACGAGGAGGAGGGAGACAAATTGTTCTCCTTGGCTTCTGAGGATAGGACAAGAAGCAATGGGCTTAAACTGCAGCAAGGGAGGTTTAGGTTGGACATTAGGAAAAACTTCCTAAATGTCAGGGTAGTTAAACACTGGAATAAATTGCCTAGGGAGGTTGTGGAATCTCCATCTCTGGAGATATTTAAGAGCAGTTTGGATAGACATCGATCGGGGATAGTCTAGACGGTACTAGGTCCTTCTGTGAGGGCAGGGGACTGGACTTGATGACCTTTCAAGGTTCCTTCCAGTTCTAGTGTTCTACGATTCTATGAACCACAAAACAGTGGAGCCTCAGAGCCTGGGAACAAGGATAGAGGAGGACTCTGAGCAGGTGGAACATATGAGAGAGAAGCTATTAACTGCAGAGCAGGTCTGGGTGGAGGCCGCACAGGACCTGTGGTTCTAGTGGAAGAAACACTATGGAGGAATGAGATGCATCTCTCATCATGAGCTATAGCCTAAGAGAAGAAAGGAGTGACCTGAGAGCACAGCTGTAGCAGGTATGAGTAGGTGATTTAGAGCAGAATGGGTTGAAGTCCTGAGACAGAGAGTTTGTGATGAAATGTGCTCCCCATACTCTCCCTGCAAAAGCTGACTGGGCTAGGTGGGCACAATCATCTAATTAGGCTGCAAGGGTGGCAGTGAGGAAGAGAGCTTTAGTTGGGAGGCAGCTTCTTAGAGAGAAGCTTACTTGTGAGGAACAAGTGGAGTTTCTATACAAAACAGGAAATGGAAAGTAGCTGGGACTGCAAGAATTCTGTAGCCTATGGTAGGAGGGAGTGAAGAGATTGGGAAATCTAGAATGTGGAAGGCTACAAGGTATGGACATGGCTCAGGGAAAGGCAGCAAGGTGCAAGGACTAGATCTTGGCTGCTGTGTAGAGAGTCTCTAAGCTGAAATCCAGAATAGAGGGTAGATCCAGGTTCCCCTGCCTGCCATTGTGGGACTGGCACTGAGGCAGTGACGCTGAAGACTGTCTAAGACTGCTAGAGAGCAATAATCTTGCCACACTCCCTCAGAAGAGGAATCACAATAGTGGCCTGTTGAGAGGGCTGAGTCATGAAGAGGACACTGTGGTTCCTGGAGCAAGATATGGCTATGGAGGAGAAAACAGTGTAATTGATGGAAGGAGTGTCTGCCTGATGGGCCTAATCTGCAGAACTACAAGGAAGCAGCCCCAACCAATGGTGAGTAGAGCAACATATCACATCTATCTAGCCCAATTCTAATGTAAAAATACATGTAGAAAGAAGAAACTAAAACAGAAGAAATTGTACATCGGATCACTTTGTATAAATCAAACACTAGCAATTGCTCTGCAGTTGTTATGCGCAAAAGATTATTGATTAGAATTTAAGTTAATTGCCAGCTTTGTCACAAGTGATTTGACAAACTTTTGTTTCCTCAAAGTATCTGAGTTTGCAGAAAAATGATATGTTGTGAGATCTTGATACCATTTTATCTAAACTATGGGGTCTGGGCCAGTGTATTTCAATTTTTTTTAAGCACTACACAGATGCAAGTTCTATAATCTAGACTTCTCAGGTCTGGCATCATCTGTAACCCCATAGGTGTTCCAAGGCTGGAGCACTCTGGGGGATGGAAGGAAATCCAGTGGGTTGGCCCCAAGAGTGTTGCCAGACTAGGGAAGAATGAACCCTCCGTGCCCAGGAGTAGAGGCAGCTAGCAGCTGGGAGCAAAAGGGCTGGCACTGAACTCCCTTGGTCCAGCAAACTTCCTGCTTTGGGACTGGTCAGGTCCTGAGGGTGCTGAACCAGGGAGATTCTTTATATTGTGGTACCATCAAGAGGTTTCGATAAAGAAGTTGAGCCCCAGTGAGCTGGGCACTATACGCTCCTATAACGAAAGATGACCCCTGCCCTCCAGAGCTTCCAGCAAATTGTAAAGGCTAAAAGCACTATTGTTTACAGTAGTTCTCAACAGAATGTAAAGGTGCTGTACTAACATAACTGTACAGTTCCCCCTCCATTATGTAAGTCTGGTTTGCATAACTACCGTATTCCACTTGGATGGCAGCTGTTATTAACCAGAGGGTAGTATTCCACATAATCACTTCACCATTATTCTCAATAAATGTACTGGGCCTACGCAGGTCTGTCTAGGAACTTTCTCCCAGAATACTTTTCTGGGATGGTCTTATAAATTTGGCAGAACCAAGCAATCCCAGGGCTAAAATGGCCATTTTGTATCAGTTTTACTTTCCTCTCTTCTCTCATTTCTGGAAACAGTTGCCCATAGAGAGATGCTTCCTCATTCAATCCAAATAAGGCAGAAATAAAGAGAATTACTTCTAAAAACTAATAAGATTAGGCTATAACAGTGAAATAATTGTTTAAATTATTTTAAACCCCCTCTTACTATTTCCTTCAGGCCAAATCCTGCTCTCTCTCGAGTCCATGTGAACTGTGTAATTGATTTCAATGAGGACTAGGTCTGATCCTCTCTCTCATCCACTTCCTCCTGCTTTCATTTCCACAAGAACTGTGCCACACCTGGATTTATATTGGGTAACCTCAGCTCTTCCTTCCCTATTTTATTTTTAAATTCAAAAGTACTGTGGTTGCTCAGAAGTGAGCCTTGTCAACTTGTAAGAAGGGGAGGAGATTGTTCTCTTTTCCTAAGGATAGTGGGGGGAGCTATCAGTGTTGATCGTGGCAATTTTCATCATGTCTTAACAACAATGTCCTCAGCTGAATTTCTTAGAAAGAAGAGCACCCTTTTGTTATCACTGATATATTACTAGGCCCAGAACTACAGAGCTTCTATCTTTGCAAACTTCTCAATCAACTACATTGTTCCAAGAGACCTGGCCAAAGCCAGGAATACTTTTTTACTGCAGTGTAAGATATGTTCATAGTAAAGCACAAACTTTAAATGTGCACTTTATTTAATTCAGTATTAAACTATCTACAGCTAGAACTGTCTGGGAGGCAAATCTTGTACTTATGCTCCAAAAATTAAAATATCTTAATTTCACTAAAACAGGCACTTACCTAGTTTTTTAAGCCAGCCTTTGTCAATTTAAAACAAAACATAATTGTTGTTGCTGTCTGATAGTTTCCAAGCTGAGAATCTAATGACTGTACTGAACTACTTAAGTTACCCACTGCTATTCTGTAATCTTGGGTTAGTCCAATCCAATTAATATTAACTGTATTAATACCCAATTCTTAAGACATGAATAAATCTGACAATCACTTTATTGCTTGCTAAAGTAAACTGTAAACTGAAAATGCTAATTTAAACACTTTGCTTTCTATTAAAAAGTAACCTTTGGAGGTGGGGGGGAGGTTGTTTATGTTTTTTGTTTACTTCTTAAAGGTTTTACCTCCTCGTCAGATGTTAAATGCTGAATTGAAACTTCACGTTGGTTTTGTGATAATTTAATTTCTTGTTGTGTAACTATGTGGAGAGCGGGGTCCCATGATGTGCATTCACATACTTGATTTGTCCAATCCAATGCATCCCAAACTATCAGCTCACCCACATGAGAACCGGTCACAAGTGTCAAATCTAGGCAAAGCACAAAGCCACATATAAATAATCCATTCCAAATTAGTAAGCGGCTCAATGAAAGCAACAGCAACAAAAAAGTTGCTAGATAGAACCTGTTTCTAAGTTAAAATTGGAGTTTTTGGTATGTATTTGATTAGGGAAAATCCTCTTTCCTTTCAAAGATGTTGTTCATCTGATTTTCTTTTACTGATATAAAATGTAAATGTTTTGAAAACAAAATCAGAAGGGAAAACAGTTAAACTTCTGTGATGTATACCATGACAAAGGTGCTACCAAGACAAACACATGCAAATACTCAGGGTTTCTTGTCCAAACCGTGCATGAACAGACGCTTATATTTTATTGGTGATTCACTGAATCATAGAATAGAATCCTAGCACTGAAAGAGACCTCAAGAGGTCATCAAGTCCAGCCCCCTGCACAAAACAGGACCAACCCCAACTAAATCATCTCAGGCAGGGCTCTGTCAAGCCAGGACTTAAAAATCTCTAGGGATGGAGATTCCACCACCTCCCTAAGGCTATGTCTATGCTATGAGACTCTTCTGCAAGAGGAAATGCAAATGGAGTGCTCATTTGCATATGCTATGCTCTCACGTGCATTTCCTCCTCGGATCCCTTTTGCTCAAGAGGTTTTTGTGCAAAAAAGCACTGTGTAAACTGCTTCTTTTTGCGCAAAAACCCTCTTTTGCGCAAGAGGCTGTTCTTTTTTGAGGAGGAACGGCTCTTGCGCAAAAGGGGTTTTTTGCACAAAGGAGCCGTCTACACTGCACTTTTTTGCACAAAAACCTCTTGCGCAAAAGGGATCCGAGGAGGAAATGCAAATGAGTGCAGTATATGCAAATGAGCACTCCAGTTGCTTTTCCTCTTGCTGAAGAGGCTCGTAGTGTAGATGTAGCATATGTAACCTATTCTAGTACTTCACCACACTCGTCGTGAAATAGTTTTTCCTAATATCCAACCTAGACCTCCCCCACTGTAACTTAAGGGCATTGCTCCTTGTTCTGCCATCTGTCACTACTGAGAACAGCCTCTCTCCATCCTCTTTGGAACCTCCCTTCAGGAAGTTGAAGGCTGCTATCAAATCCCTCCTCATTCTTCTCTTCTGCAGACTAAATAAGATCAAATCCCTCAGCCTCTCCTTGTAGGTCATGTGCTCCAGCCCCCTAATCATTTCGGTTGCCCTCTGCTGGACCCTCTCCAATGTGCCCATATCCTTTCTATAGTGGGGGGGCCCACAACTAGATGCAATACTGCAGATGTGGCCTCACCAGTGCCAAATAAAGGGAAATAACTTATCCAGATCTGCTGGAAATGCTCTACCTAATATTCCATTAGCCTTCTTGGCTACAAGGGCACACTGTTGACTTATAATCCAGCTTCTCATCCACTGTAATCCCCAGGTGCTTTGCTGCTGAACTGCTTTTTAGCCAGCCAGTCCCCAATCTGTAACAATTTTTGGGATTATTCTGTCCCAAGTGCAGAACTCTGCACTTGTCCTTGTTGAACCTCATCAGATTTCTTTTGGTCCAATCCTCCAATTTGTCTAGGTCACTCTGGACCCTACCCCTACCCTCCAAAGTATCTTCTTCTCCCTCTAGCTTAGTATCATCTGCAAACTTGCTGAGGGTGCAATCCATCCCATTATCCAAGTCATTAATAAAGATGTTGAACAAAACCATCCCTAGAACCGATCCCTGGGGCACTCCATTTGAAACCGACCACCAACCAGACATCGAGCCATTGATCACTGCCCATTGGGTCATACAATCTAGCCAACTTTCTATCCACCTTACAGTCCATTTATGCAATCCATACTTCCTTAACTTGCTGGTAAGAATATTGTAGATGATCCTCTCTCAGGCAGAATATATACAACTTATTTCTTGGTGTGTAGAGGCCATTACGATACCCTGCAAAGTCTGATGAATGTCACTGTAGGATAGGCATTGTTAAGCACAACTGTATAATCAGATACATTGAGACAAAGACCAAAAATACCAGACACTGTTGGGTACAGGGACAGAGGGGCATAAAATCTGGGATGGAAGGTCCACCAGGAACACTCATTTTAACTTGTGTGGAAGGTCACTGGTTGGCTCCTGAGCAGTGAGGGCAAAGAGCTAGACTGTGATCAGGAAGGGAAACATTGCTGGGCTCCTACAAAATTAGGCTTTCCCTCCTGGAGTGAGGAAGATGATAAATTATGTTTAAACTTTTTTTTTCCAAACTAAGTTAATGGGTTTTTCAAAATCAGAAATAGGAGGTATAGTCAGTGTGTTCTGAAGAATCCTGTAGAGCCCTCAAAACAGAGTTAGGGTAGCTTTAAAAGTTGTCACTTCCATGAGCAGGGGCCATATCTGCTCCTGCAGCCTCCACACAGGGAAGGCACATGTTAACTCATCTTGGACCCTGTGCTAGTGCAGGGATATACCTGGCTCAGACTACAGAGCTGTTCAGATGGATCTGGCTTATTGTTGAACATTAAGCCAATTTATAGCAAAACTAAAAATCACAAAATGATTTTTGTAAGATTTAAATGACCATAATGTGTTGCAATCTTTTTTAAAAAACAGTGTAACATTTCTTTCTAACTTTGCAATGCCTCATCTGTAACTACCTACCAAAGTTTAGTAATTCTATGAGGCCGTGGAAGGGACTGATAGAATTATGTGTTTAAACTTCCAAGATAGCAAAAAACCCAACTCGTGGCTTTGGAATTCTATTCCTGTTGCTGACACTGGCTCCTTTGTGCCTTGGACAAGTTACAACCTATCTGGCTTAGTTTCCCCATTCATATAATAGGGATAATAGCACTTATCCTCACAACATCCCTGTGAAGTGTCAGCATTTGTGAAATCCTTTGACTATCTTTGCAACTCTATTTTAGTTCCTCCAGCAGTTAGAATGTTTTGTTCCAGTTGTGTGTGTGGCCACAAACAAACTAAACTTCACAGCTGAAAATATTCCACTAATTAGCAATACTAACCAATAATGCATCATCTTACCATTGACACTGACCAATGAGAGGATATTATCTTGATGGTCAACCAGACGTTTTAATTCAAGGACATCCCAACCTTCAGATCCCTCTGTGGAAACCACCAACCTAAAAATTACTTTAAAAGATAAATGGACAAATGTTCTAAATAAACATTATCATTTGGATAGAGTAAAATGCAGCTTTCTGTTTAAATGAAGAATTCAACTGTGAATTAAGTATGCCTAAAGTTTGTTTTAGAGATGATCCAATGCAATATGTACTTTAGAGTATAGAATAATCTCTTTGAGTGTTTTCTAACTCAAAAGCAGCTTTATTACAAAATCTTAAATAGCTTGTCTTCTACAAATGTCTATAACAAGAGTGCAGATGCTTAAAAGCGAACTACCAAATTGCAATTTAAACTACTGAAAACCCAGATCACTACTTAGTTTCCAATCTTTTATTTGACTAAGGTTAAGATTTTTGTAAATTATTTTTAGTAAAAGTTATACAGGTCACTAGTCATAACAAACATTCATGGGAGCCCTTGACTTGTCTGACTTTTTTTCTCAAAAATATCAGGGGAGGGAAATGATGGCTCCAGACACAGAGGAGGAATGACACTTCTGGCCCTAGCTCCAACTGCAGCTGTGGGATGAGGGCACAATTCCCTGGCTGGCCACAGACAATGTAGTCAGAGGTCCAATAATGGCATGGAATTATGGAAACACGCAATTTTGGAATTGATAGAAAATGCAAAGGGGACACCAACTAACTTACAAATACAAGAAATGGGACTGAATATAACTGGAAGTATTATGACATATGAAAGGAATGAAGACGTTTTAATTAGCCTCCTAATTCCTTTTATCCCTTACCAAGAGGACACACAGGCTACATCGAGACTGCATTGTTTTTCCGGGATACCAGAGGTATCCCGAAATAGCAATGTCGCATGCAAGGAATGCATCCGCTTTTTTGAAAATTTTTTCGAAAGAATGGACACACTCTTTCGCCATCCCTGTAAACCTTTCTCTACGAGGAATAAGGGATGGCTTGAAAGAGCACTTTCTTTTGCAATTTGGCACCGTGTATACATGCCAAATTTCGAAAGAGCCTCTTTCGAAAGTAAATTGAGAAGAGACGCAATTTGCGATTTTTCCAATTTAATAGTCCAGCCTCAGTGACCTTTGAGTAGTTCAGATGCAAATTTTATACTATGCCCCATTTATAAAAGTGAGATTATTTTTAAATTCTCACTTTATTTTTTTCCCAAAAAATGCTAGAAGTGGCTATTCTCCAACTACATATATTTTTACAAGAGTCATGATACGATGGTTTTGATTTTAATAATGTGCCTGGTCTCCTGATAATTGGAGTAGTTCTTTAGAGTCTCGCCTCTGAACACGTTTCGAAGATACTAGGTGTCTTGACTTAAAAAAAAAAAAAAAAAAAAAAAGACTCATGGATAACTAACAGGATTATGTGTGTCTCTACTTTGAGAAATCCCATAAGAGTGAATACCTGTGAGCTCTGAGACTGTCCAATTATGTCCTCTGGATAATATTCCCTGGTTGACACCTTGAATGCGTAGCTTTAAGATTAGCAGACTCTAGAGATGCTTAACAAAGGTAAATCATCTGGATGGGGGGGGAGGTCAAATTATCATTATTTATAAAAACAACACGGAGGATCAAATGATCAGATCCAAGTTTGAGAATAAATGTATCTCCTGTATTAGAATTCTGCACTGGAGGTGCTATGGTACTGGAATGTATAGAACTACTGCAGACAGTGAGCATACATCATGTTTCCCCCTAAGAACATCTGGAAACTTGATTATAAATAATCAAAATCAAAAGACCATGATTCATGATCATAAACTTTCATTAACTGGGGAAAAGCATGCCATTTACTAACCCATATAGGAACCAAAATGGATTGGCACAACAATGGATGGAGCACCAGTTAGATAAGATAGTTTCATGATGAAATTTTAAAATGTCTAAAGGAAAATAACTAAGATGAAAGTAAAATTATTTTTTGGTTTAATAACTCTCTTCCACTTTAATAACGTTTCCAGCTTGCTTTGTGAATATAGCAGTATTCTCGGGTTTATTCAAATCAACTTCCTCCTCTATCCCCATCTGATCACTTACTGTTGACAGGATATTTTAGCATTCATTCCAAATAATACCTTTATTAGAAATGGTAAAATGGCTCCTGATTAATTTTGAAACAAATAGCAAGCCAAAGACTCTCACCCCACGGCAAGTGCGCTGTTCAGAGTTGCCGAGAACTTTTCAGAAAACAAGTGTGTTTGGGGTATTTTTTGAGGGGGGAGGGTTAATTTTTGTAAAGCAGTGTGACCAGCTAGTACTCCCACCTCTCTATATATTCAAAAGATTTAGGTGGGTTTTTTTCTGATCTTCAATGACACATTGACCGAAGCATTTTATCAAAACCAGGTATGAAAATTGGACCCAAATGACATTCTATCAGCTACCTTCTTCCTTGGGTTTTTTTTTTTTTTTCAAATATATATTTACCTGCATGTTCCCTCAGTCTGATCAGCCACTTTGACTGTTGTTGTTAATTTATATTTAAAATGATGAATCTTGTGTTTTTAAAAATGTTTGATTCAACTTTAGAAAGTAATGAAGCATCCAGTCACCTTGCAAGTAAAGTAATAAAGCATTCAGAGATGAAGATATTGAAATGTAATACTCACTCAACTCTTTGCCAACAGCTGCTGCAACACAGTTTTTTGGCAATTCAACCAAAGCACTGATATCTACAAAACAACAATAAAGGAAAAAAGGTTATTCTCCATACAAATATAATACAGTTAAGAAACAGCAAGGAGAATTGTATCGGCTTGAAGATGGCACCACTGGGGCACTCTGCTCTGGTGCCGGGGTTATCACCGACTCCAATAGAAGAGTCCTGAGGTAAATATCTCTTTCTTGGTCTGAGGCTTAAGACTTGCAAATGCTGCACTTGTTGCTAATGTCACCGCAACACCTGAGGCAACTCTTTTGCTGATGACCAATGGGCTAAGGATCTTTGCACAACTCACAAGATTTGATGCCTGGGAACTGCACTTGCCCCATGTCCAAGCTGAGTCCCATCCAGGACAACTCACACACTACAACTAATGCTAAACTACTCTGCTAAGAAATTATGTAAACTAACAAAGGAATAAGTTTGTAAAAAACAAGTAGGTAACAAAACTGACCCATGCAGCAGTGCCTTCCACCATCACTGGCAGCAAAAAGGAACTGAAGGCGGGGGAAGCTGGCGGTGGCCCTTATACCAAGCCATGCAGGCACCACTCCAGATGGTGCCATAGCCAGATTCCCCACTGATACTGTTAAGGGAAAACGTAGTGTAGTGGCAAGCACACACACACACAATGTGGAATAGACATGAGCAAGCACTTACATTAAAATTCATAATTTTTATAATTCAAGAAAAGACAGTTGCACATTTTCAACACGCAAATGAAAGGCAAGTTGATACCACATGTACTGGCAACATAAATACACTTAAATATATTTGTCGATGACTTATCAATTCATACATTTCAAAACATTTTAATAGTGGCTTCTTACAAATGTTCATGTTTAGTAAACAAGGAACTAAACCCTCACCTGATATAAATTAGCAAGGCCCCATTGGCTTTGATGGAGCTATACTAATTTTCACCTGCTAACTGTCTAATCTAATGTTGTACTTCCTGTTTGTCTAATTTTTAAAATATGTCTTTTCTGCCATGCTACGCCAAATTATTTAAAACATTGTTGGTTTGATTTTCAGAGATGCTACATCCACTGAAATTAAAGGAAAAAGCAGTACCCTTTGGGGGGAAAAAATCAGATAGTATGACAAATCTCTTGTTACAAGGGGGACTTTGTCACCATTACAACTGTAAAATGACTTAGTGCTTGTAGTCTTGTGCAAAGTGTTGTACAAATCTAGAACATGGGAGTTCAGGGCATTCGTCACCTCACAATAGCAAACCCAGTGGTTTGAGTGGTATCCACTAAATAGCACCACTGCACAAAGCAGACTTTTGTATTAATGTTGGCTAATATTTTAGCACAGAATTTCATTTTCTTCAAAGAAGTGGGATGCAATGCTGCTGGCCCCTGCTAGGGATTACTGGACTCTGCATAGCCCAGGTAGCAAATAGAAGACACTACCAGAGGAAGGGAGAAAGAGCTAGAGCAGTGGTCACCAACCAGTAGATCGGGATCTACTGGTAGATCTTGGAGCCTCCGACTGGTGATCCTGACTGGCTTGGCCAGGACGCTATCAAGCGCTTGCACCCACTGTCATGCTGCTCCTACCCTCTGTCTTGGAGCTGCCCCCCGTGAGCCTCCTGCTTGGTAAGCAGGGTGTGGGAGAAAAAAGAGGGGGGCACTAATGTTAGGGTGTCCCTCCTTCCCTCTTCTGAAGCCTATCTCCACACAGAGAGAAGGGGATGGAGGGAGCTTAGTAATGCAAATTTCTGTCACTCACACACTGTTTCTCTGTCATGCTCACAAACACGCAGTGTCCTTCACTCTCATCTCCGGACCCAACACGTACATGGTAGGTGGCTGTTACTAATTTTACTGCTTGCAAAGTGTGTTAGTTTTGGTTTTTGACTGATCTGTGCAGTTCATAATTTTCATTTCTCTCTTACGCTTAAATTTAATTCTTTGAGTAGTGAATTCTAAAATATCTAACCTGTCAAGGTCGGAGTAATTATCCTTGTGGCAATTGCTGCTTCTAGAAGTGGCTGCAATGTCCCTGCAGCCCCTGAGAAAGACAGAGCAAGGGGTCTCCACATGCTGTCCTTGCCTGCAGACATCACTCCTGCAGCTCCCATTGATCAGTAACAGGGAATCATGGCCAGCAGAAGCTGTGGGCTCAGTCCCTGTAGATGAGGGGCAGCACATGGGGCCATTGCTGTAAATGCCAGCTGCTTTCAGGAGTGGTACAGGGGCAGGGCAGGAGTAAACCGCCTGCCTTAACCCCACTGCTCCACCACTCGGAAGCCATCTCAGTTAAACAGTGCCCAGCCAGAGCCTACTTCCTGAACCTTGTCCTTCACCCAATGTCCTGCCCCCAGCACCCAAACTCCTTCCCAGAGCTTGCACCCTGAAACCCCTCTTGAACCCCAATCTCCTGCCCTGGGCTAAGCCTGGAACCCCTTCCACATTCCAGACCCTTTGGCTCAAGACCAGACCCTGCACCCCAAAACCCCTACCCCAACCTGGTAAAAGTAAGTGAGGATTGTGGAGGAAGGGGGATGGAGTGAGCAGGATGAGGCCTCAGAGAAGAGGTGGAGGGGGCAAGAAGGAAGGAAGTGGGGCAAGGGTATTTGGGTTTAAAGTAGATCTTACATTGCACTTAAATTGAAAAAGAGATCTTGTGATTAAAAAGGTTGTGGACCACTGAGCTAAAGGGTTCCCACCTGGCAACTCAGTTCCCAGCACAGCCTGAGGGAAGTAGACAGTGGCAAGCATGAAACTCCAGACAAGCCAAGAACTGAGCATCTTGCTGTTTCTTCTTCTGGATCCCTGGGTTGGGGTGGGAAGCAGATGTCTGGGCTGGGTCAGGGCATGGCTGGGCTCTGTGTGTGTGGGGAAGAGGAAAGAGTGTAAGGGTATCTGAGCAGGGGGGAGGGCCATATCTGTTCTGGGAGGATAGCAGGCTTGAATGTATTGGCTGGGAGGCACCTGCAAGCGGGTTGTGGGAGGAGTGATTGTGGGTGTATAGCCCCTCCCCTCCTGCTGGGTTCTGAGTGTGGGGTGGGGAGAGGCAGAGAAATAGTAACTGGGTTGTCATAGGGAGTTCTCTAACTCTCTGTTCCAGGGGGAAATATTTGTGTGTCTATTGTTATAGGCATACTAAATTACCACAAATAACAAACTGGTGTGATTATATAGTGTTCTGACATACAATTTGCAGAATTTTAAAATGTGTGCATAATTTTTTTGGTGCAGAATTCCCCCAGGAGTAGTACATTGAAAAAAATGAGTTCTATACTGTATTTATAGATATTGCTGGAACAGACCATACTTTCAAAGTACCAGGTTGTGACCCTTCTCTTCCTCTATACCATTTCTTTGGGTGTTCTCACACCTATGGTTTCACCTACCATTTATAATGAGGATTCATAAATTTTCTTTCTCCCTCCATCATATTTTGGCCTGTCTCTCAGACATGGGCTCCTGGATGTCTCAATTTAAATTTAACATGGCTAAAATTACATTTAATCCTTCCTCCCAAACCTTCCCCACTCCCTGCACTTTTTTGTCATCAATATCCTCATCCTCCAACTCAGGCCCATAACCTGGGAGTCAGTCTTAGCCTTGCTTTCCCTTGACTCGCTTATCCAAAGCCGTGTCCTAATATTGCCATTTCTTCCTCTACCATATTTCTAAAATCAGATATTCCATTTCTAAACCCACATGCAACTCCTCCTCTCCTGTCAATTAGTACCACCTCCTCCTATCTGGCTTCCCCCACACCTGCTATGATCATCTTCCTGGCCATACCTCTCCTGCTCTGAATCCCTTCATTGGCAGGCCTGCCGACAGTGGGTGTAAAGAAGGCTGGTGCCTAGAAGCCTGGTGATTTAAAGGACCCCAGGGCTGCCAGCCATTGTCGTTGCTACTACAGTAGAAGTGGTGGCCGGAGCTCAGGCCCTTTAAATCACCGCCTAGAGTGCTGCATTCCAGGCAGCTCTGAGGGACGGGAAAAGAAGCATGATGTACTCTGGGTGGCATGGGGGGGCTGGCTGCCTCTGGTCCCACCCCTTCCAGGAACAGAGCCAGCCTCTCCCACTTTGCCCAGGGGCCAGCAGAGGCTGTCAGCGGCCCCGTTCACTAGCATCCTCCGTCCCACCACCACAAGTTCAAAATCATTGTGCGCACTTTCAAGATTCTCTGCCACAGATGCCAGCTATGACCACTTATCTTCCACTGCTTCTCCTCATCTTCGACGCTAGGAATGTTAGTGGGTAATAGAATAGTCAACTAACTGCATGAAATCTTAGCAGTTAGTCAACTATTCTATAGTCCCTGCAGGCAGGGCTGGCAGCCAGTGTGCTCTGGCCCCATTCTCAGGGAGCCCCCTACCACCTCACGCTGCTGTCCCTGTATCAGAGGCAGCAGCGTGGGGTGCAGGCAGGAGCTGGTCTGCAAGGGGAGCCAGTTTAAAAGCCAGCTCCCCTCACAGACCGGCTGCCTGCTGCCCTGCGGTTTCGGATTCAGAGGCAGCAGCCCCTGTCTACAGGGGGTCCGAGCTCCCCATGGAGAGAGACTACTGAGGTGGCAGGTGAGGCTGCTGCAAAGCAGCCTCTGTCCACGTTGGCCCCAGCTGGCTGTGGACAGAGGCTGTTGCAGCAGCAGTCCCGGTCCGAAGGGAGCTCAAACTCCACCATGGACAGAGGTTGCTGCCATGAAGAAGCCTCTGCCCACAGTGGGCCCATTTTAACAATATACTGATTTACTAATGGATCAAAGCAGTATGAGTTTAAGTTCTTATCTGATTGTATTTACTATTCCTATTCTAAAAGTTCCCTTTGTTTAATTACAAGATTCATTCCTTTATATAAAAACCTATGCACTTACAAAAAGTCTATTCCTTCACAGAGGAATAAAAGCTAGTCTGTGGATCTGGTCCTCTGGAAGGGAAATATATAAATCACTAGCTAAGGATCTAGTCCAGCAAGTGACTGTACAATTATAGATAGCTGACATTCTAAAATTCATACAGCACATGAGCTTAAGTATCCTTAATTCTGAAATGATTAAGTTGACATTTTTAAAACTAGACAGAGGGCAGCTTTAATATACAATGTTATCTTTAGAATTAACGAAAATTTGCCAGGTTTCATTTTGCATCATTATACAAATCCATTTTACTTATACTTTATCTGCTATAATGAGCCATTTCCATTTTTACCTGCATCAGTAAGATGACTGGTCTTACACAAGAGATCTAATTTTCTGTTCCAAACACACAGATCACTCCCTCCAGATAACCATACATCCAGTCTTTGAAGAACTGTCAAACACTGCAGAACAAAATCAGACATATGGCCTTTACAAAAGTTCTTTAGGGAATTTTTCAGTGAAATGATTATCAGCTTTAGCTAGGTAAAACTGCAGGAACTATCAAATACATTAAATTTTCCTCCAGAATACAGAAGTCACTCATGAAACACCATTTTCACTAACAGAACTGTAGGGCAGAGGTGAGGAACCTTTTTTGGGTTGGGGAACGCTGTCCCACAGAAAAATCAGTTGGGGGCTGCACACAAGTGAGAAGCAAACCAAGGCTCCCTCCCACTGACGAGGCCCCCAACTGAGAAGCAGAAAGGCACTCCTCACATTTCCCTCATGCACCAGAGTTGGGGGGTGCTCAGGCTAGTATATTGTGTTCCAGTCCTGCGGGGAGATGGCGGGAGGGGCTGGAGAACCAGCATGGACTCCCAATCCTGGGGTGGGGAGCCCTAAGCCTTGTGGGGGCTGGATCTGGCCTCCGGGCCTTAGGTTCCCCATCCCTGCTATAGGGCCTGATTTTCAGAGATGTTCATCATCCAAAGGTCCTACTGATAGTGCTGAAAACCAGATGGGGGGGCCACAATCATAGGGATGCTGCAGGGTAGTTCTGGACACTCATGCACAACCCTTAGTACATGCCAAGACTGAGCCTGCCAGCTCCAAATTTCAATGCAGAGCCACAGTGGAGGCAGCCTGGGAGTAGGGCCAGCTACCAGGACCCATAGTATGCTGGGTTGGAGCATGGGAAGGAGTGAGTTGGGCAGGCTCTGGCCAAGCAGTGCTTATGTAACCCACACACCTGATGAGTGTAGTGTACTGTCCCATCCCATCTAATGGCACTAAGACCACTTACAGAGAGAATAATGAGTCTACTCTACAGCCTGAGGTGAAGCCAGCTGGCTTTTTAGTTCATGCAGCAGAGCAGGGGTGGGGAACCTAAGGCCCAGGGACCAGATACAGGCCCTGGCTTGCCAGATTCCAGCCCCCGAGGCTCAGGGTTCCCCTCATCATTGGGGAGCCTGCATTGGTGCTCCAGTCCCCCCGCTTGTCACTTATATGCAACCCCCAACCAACTTTTCTGTGGGTCAGTAGCCACAGACCCACAAAAGGTTCCCCACCCCTACAGCAGAAGCTCATGCACTAAGCTGCAAAGAAGAAGTTACTCACCCTGTGTAGTAACGATGGTTCTTCGAGATGTGTCCCCGTGGGTGCTCCACTCAAGGTGTCGGGTCCCGTCCCGGCGCCGCTGGTCGGAAATTTCCATAGCCGTAGCCGGGCCGGACCGCGCATGCGCGAGCGCAGCACGCGGCGTTCGCGCCTTTGCAACAGTCCGGCCCCCCCCTCGTCAGTTCCTCTCACCGCTCAGTCCCTGGAAGACAAAGCAGAGAGACCCGGAGCGGGGAGGAGGGTGGGGCGTGGAGCACCCACGGGGACACATCTCGAAGAACCATCGTTATTACACAGGGTGAGTAACTTCTTCTTCTTCTTTTTCGAGTGGTCCCCGTGGGTGCTCCACTCAAGGTGAGTACAAAGCAGTAACCCAGAATGCGCTCCGGGTCAGTTATCTTCTACCGTGGATAGAACCGCAGAGGCTACCGCGGCATCTGAAGGTCTTCCGTATTCAGAGGATGATCGGTGGCTCCTATAATCAAAGTGCTCAGGGGACGATCGCCGCGAGGAATATCTGCTAACATACCCCCTATGATAAGATCTAGGCGAGGAGTAGCTTGGTGAGCGAGATCTGTATGATGATCCCCGACGGTAACAGTGATACCGTTCGCGATGAGCAGAATGACGAGACCTTGATCTCCATCGCGGGGAAGGCATTGTTTGGCTATGAGACGCCGAGAAATGTCTGACCCTCGCTGAATGAGAGGGAGAAATTGAAGGTTCAGGTGATGGTGAAATTGAATGTCTCGGTATTGACTTCCTAGCAGCCTTTGTCGGGACTGTAGAGGCAGGAGGAGCCTCCCTCCCTTCTACGATAAGGAACAAATGGCGGGGGGAGGAAAATGAGCTTCCGTCATATTCACAGCGTTATCAGGCTGCTGTACTGCAATCCTGCACGGCACCGCAGCCAGCGCCTTGCCCGCTGCAGCTGCGAGAGTAGCGTGATCCGCCGGTGCCGACTCGGCACGGTGGGGGGCGCTCTGTCGGGCCCGTTCATGTTGCTCCCCGGTGCCGTCTGCCAATGCCGAATCCGGTGCCGACTGCGGCGCCGGCTTGTCCTGGCTTATGGGAGCCGCTTGCGGTGCCGCTAGAGTTTGCGGCTGGGCAGACGGTAGCGACTCCAGCACCTGTGGCGGTGCTGATCGCTCTTCGTGAGTCGGGCTCTCAGCGGGGCGCAAAGCCGGTGCCGATAACGAACGGCTTGGCGGCATTACCGATTGCGCCTGGTGTGACTTTCCTGGTTGTCTCGCCAGCCCGGACGTACCAGGCTTATGTCCCTGACCAACTCGGGAGAGTGAAGGAGGCGGAAGAGAGTGCGTAGGAGAGGCTCTCTTCTACTTTGACACCATTACTGCTGGCGATTTTGATCTCTTTCTCTGCCCTGCGGGAGGCTCTGAGACCTGATCCTCAGAAGGCTGTAAAGCCTTATCACACAATAGCAGTTTTAAGCGCATATCTCTTTCTCTGCGTGCCCTTGGTGTCAATTTCGCGCAATGGGCGCATTTTTGTGGCACATGCGATTCCCCTAAGCACCTCACACAGGCTTCGTGCCTGTCAGATGCCGGCATGGCTTCTTTACAGTGAGCACACCGTTTAAACCCCGGTGACCCAGGCATAATGTGGGTTTTTTTTTTTTTTTTTAAAGTAGCACCTAACTATATTAACCAAAGTTGACTATCTATAATCTTTCTTCTTCTCTTCTCTTCTCTTTTTCTTGTTCTTTAAAAAAAAAAAAAAAAAAAAAGGCTTCTGTCTGAGGAGACAAACGGCGTTCCGCCAGCAACCACGGGCGGTTGAGAGGAACTGATGGGGGGGGGCCGGACCGTTGCAATGGCGCGAATGCCGCGCGCTGCGCTCACGCATGCGCGGTCCGGCCCGGCTACGGCTATGGAAATTTCCGACCAGCGGCGCCGGGACGGGACCCGACACCTTGAGTGGAGCACCCACGGGGACCACTCGAAGAAGAAGGTCTCAGTTTCTTTTCCATCCACAAACAAGCAGGAGCCTATCTGCATTACACTTACCTCAGGGAGAGGGACTCCCCCTGAGGTGGTGACATGTCCCTCAGCTTCTAGGAGGAAAAACTAGTAGCACTTTAAAGACTAAAGTGCTACATAGTTTTTCCTTTTGTTTTTGCAAGATCAGACTAACATGGCTACCTTCTAGGAGGAGGCATGGTCAGGCAATTCTACGCACTGCCTCTACCCACAGGCATTGTCTTCACGGCTCCCATTAGCCCTGGTTCTAACGGAAGACAGGTGGGGGCAATGCACACAGCCCCCCTTGCTATGGCTGATCCCAGCAGCAGTGAGGGTCCCAAGCCACCAGGTGCTTCATGTCTCATGGGCCTTTGTATCCTCCCCACCCAAGGTTTAGTCAGGGGACTATAGTACAAGGTATAGACAGGTCACAGGCTGTGAATTTTTGTTTACTGCCTGTAACCTGTCCATGACTCTTGCTAAAAATACTCTTGACTGAAGACAGTATTTTATACCTTTGGGTCTTTCAGCTCCTTCCTCACTTTTACTGAAGGTTACCACAGATACCTCCTCCCCCCTTAACCATAACTGAGGTGTATATTTCTTTTTAAAGGAATAGACAACATTGTTATTTACTGAACTTAAATAATACTCTAACTGGGGCCCTATCAAATTCAGTTCATTTGATCCATTTCACAGTCATGGGATTTTTAAGATGGTCAATTTCACTGTTTCAGATGTAAACTTCTGAGATTTCACAGGGCTGCAATCCTGAGGCGTCCTGACCCAAAGGAAGGTAATTAAGATAGAGGGTTACTAAGCAATTCTAGGGGGTCATGGCATTACCACCCTTACTTCTATGCTGCTGCTGGCAGGGGTGCTGCCTTTAAAGCTAGGCAGCCAGAGAGCAGTAAGGGCTGGCCAGGCATCATACGCTAAAGCTAGTGCAATCGCCAGCACTAAGGTGGAGGAGGGATTGCCATACATCTGGGCTTTCCTGGCGGCCTCTGCCTGGGCTAACAGTCACCATCACATCTGCGCTGCCTCCAGAGCTGGGCTCCCAGCCAGCAGTCTAAGCTTCCTGAAGCTGGGTAGAGTTCCTGGAGGTGGATCTATCCCAGCTCTGGGGAAAAGGATGTAATGAGCCAGAACTGAGCCAGAACTAGCAGCTGGAGCTAGGCCACAGTATGAGCCCTCTGCCCCTCTCCTAGAATAGCCAGATTTCACTAAAGAGATCAGATTTTTGAAGTCCATGGCACACGTTTCCCAGCCATGAATTTGGTAGGGCCCTAAATATAACTAATAATGCAGCTTACTACTCCACATTCCTAGGAAGATTTGCTAGGGATGTAATTTTTGTTCCTAACCTTCCTCAGCTTCCCAATTGCAATACATCTATAATCACTTGGCTGGCTGAAGCACCAGATTTATTTGGGATCTCAAATCAATCATGGAACAGTGGAAGCATTCACTCCTGGGCTATGTCTAGACTGGCATGATTTTCCGCAAATGCTTTTAACGGAAAAGAGCGTCTAG
Source organism: Pelodiscus sinensis (assembly GCF_052426305.1). NCBI lineage: Eukaryota > Metazoa > Chordata > Testudines > Trionychidae > Pelodiscus > Pelodiscus sinensis. The sequence goes on from NC_143057.1 coordinate 86,933,036, forward strand.
ATTGGCACAGACGCTTTTCCGCAAAAAAGCCCCGATCGCCATTTTTCGCAATCGGGGCTTTTTTGCGCAAAACAAATCTGAGCTGTCTACACTGGCCCTTTTGTGCAAAAGCTTTGCACAAAAGGACTTTTGTCCGAACAGGAGCAGCATAGTATTTCCGCAAGAAGCACTGATTTCTTACATGAGATCGTCAGTGTTCTTGCAGAAATTCAAGCGGCCAGGGTAGACAGCCGGCAAGTTTTTCCGCAAAAGCGCCTGTTTTTGCGGAAAAAGTTGCCAGTCTAGACACAGCCCTGGTGTCTGTAGAGCAACATGATCTACTGGGGCAAAGGAACATTTACACTCTGCCCTCAGATCTCTTTAGCATGTTGGAAGTCAGTTGTTTGGCATGCTGTCTGTGTTTTCCTGAGGAACACAAGTGGGAGAAGGAAAACGGCAATTTAACAATTTATAACCAAACCAAATTTGAAGAGAATTTCAAAGGACAAGTAAAAGACATTATTCTAGCCTCAAATCTTTATCCCTGTCCAATATGAAGGATCTGGTGCAAACAATGGTGGGGTTAGAGAGGCTCAAACAAGAGACAATCTTTTATAAAGGAATAAATAAAATGGTTGCTTCCATCTCCTTTCTATTATCAAAGCCTTTGTCAGTGCCTACATTTGAATTACTCTGCTGCCTTTGAATTAAGCTAACTAAAACGTAAAATGAATAATAATCTAAAATATTCTGTCTTGACATATATCTCACTAACTTTCACTATAGGTATATTATACACACACACACACACACACACACACACACACACACACACACACACACACACACACACAAGCATAAAACACACTTGCAGTTTTTCTTTACCTTTACAGTGGAATGAAAGCATGACACTTTCTGAACTTGCTTGCCACTATTGCATTCCCAAACCTGAATTCATTTATTAAGGAAATAAAAAGGGTCATAACATGTTTCTTTGCTCAGTTTAAAATTAATTGGCAGCATTTAAGAAATAAATGTAGACACACATGGGTTTTCCAAATACTAACATACTTTTCAAAATTTAGACACTCTGAAATGACACTAAGAGTTGTTCATTACCTAGTCATTATTTTTGTGGTAGGGACCATGTCTGCTTGCGAACAGAGGCGAACACAACAGAGCCCCAATCCTGATTAAGTCTTTGAATCCTACTATAGCCGGTCCCCAATTTACAGCCACCTCAACTTACAACCATCTGCACTTTACAAAGCGGTCGTAAATGCAGGCTCCAAGTTACGAACGCGATCCGCACTTACATTGCGACCGCGCTGTTCGTAACTGAATGGGTTCCGAGTTACAACCATTCTAAGTTACGGCCAAGCGTTTGGTGCGTAACGCGTTCGTAACTCGGGGACCGGCTGTATAATATAAACCAACTGCCACCCACTCTGCTGCCTGGCTCATTGTTCCCTTTAAAATCAGTTGAAACTTCTTAAGATTTAAGGATACAATAACTGTCCTATCAGCAGATGCAGTTAAAATCAAATAATTTTTTTCTTTACAAGCACCAGATGACGGAAATGCAGTGATAGCCGTAATTTTGTGTGTGTGTCCATGAAGCTCAAATAGTTTTTCTCCAGTCTGAAAAACAAAATGCAGCACGTGATGGGTAACATTTTCCAAAATCATCTAAATCCATGTGGAATTTTTGAAAGTGGGAACTCCTAAATCATTTTGGTACTACTGCAAATATTAATCCAAGACTGATTATGCCTAAATGAATATTACTATGAATGTAGGGGAATTCTAAAGGTCTATACATTTCATAACTGGAAACACTTCAATATTTGTTTAAGGTAAATATTTCAGAATTTAACTTCTGTATTTAAAATTGGGACATGAAAGGTTAACTGGTAAGCATTACCCTAACTGGGTGATGCTTACCAGTTCTGGTTAACTGATGGGGGCTGGAGCAGATCCCTGCCAACTAAGGACAAAGGGCTGCCCCAGACCAGGAGGAAGGGGACGGGGGGAGGCACCGTGGACAGAGGCTGCTCAGGCTATTTAAATGGATAACCAATTAAACAGAATTGTACATTCCTACTTTAAATGGTTTCAGTTTTAGCTTACACATTAACCAATTTACTTCATTATATTCTATTGACATTACTGTGTGTGTTTTGCTAGCAAGTGAGAAAATCTGAAGGTTTTATTTTAAAACCATTTGACATTCTTTATTAAGAGTTTGTTACAATAGTGAGTTTCATATAATAAATGTCATCTATTATAATATGAGATTATTATAGCTAACCTACCTAACTGTTAATTAGGGATGCAGAGACAGCTGAAACTGTACCCTGATGAATTAACGTGAAATAAGAATGGTCATACTGGGTCAGACCAATGGTCCATCTAGCCCAGTATCCTATCTGCTGACAGTGGTCAAAACCAGATGCCCCAGAGGGAGGGAGCACAACAGGTAATCCTCACGTGATCCCTCCCCTGTCACTCATTTCCAGACAATCAGAAGCTAGGGACACCATTCCTACCCATCCTGGCTAATAGCAATTGATGGACCTAACCTCCATGATTCTGTCTAGCTCTTTTTTGTACCCTGTTAAAGTCCTAGTCTTCACCACATCCTCTGGCAAGGAGTTCCACAGGTTGACTATGTGCTCAGTGAAGAAAAACTTCCTTTTGTTTGTTTTTAAACCTGCTGCCTATTAATTTTATTTGGTGCCCCCCCCCCCCAGTTCTTATATTGTGGGAATAAGTAAATAAATTCTCCTTATTCACTTTTTCCATACCAGTCATAATTTTATAGACCTTGATCATATCCCCCCTTAGTCTCCTCTTTTCTAAGCTGAAAAGTACCACTCTTTTTAATCTCTCTTCATATGGGACTCATTCTAAACTCCTAATAATTTTTGTTGCCCTTTTCTGAACCTTTTCAATGCCAATATATCTTTTTTGAGATGAGGCAACCGCATCTGTACGCAGTATTCAAGATGTGGGCACACCATGGTTTGTCATATTTTGCTATAAGCATACAAGTGTACAGAAATAGAAAAAGAGATCTTAAAAGTTGGACATCCATAAGTTTTACATAGCTAATGTAATGTGCATTTTCCCAACTTGAATATTGATTCTCTCGCTCACACACAATTTTCTGTTACATATTACATGGCTATGAAATGTCTTCCATAATAAATGAAGTGCTTAACTGAAAGGCTACGTCTAGACTGGCATGATTTTCCGCAAATGCTTTTAACAGAAAAGTCTTCCGTTAAAAGCATTTGCAGAAAAGAGCGTCTAGATTGGCATGGACGCTTTTCTGCAAAAGCACTTTTTGCGGAAAAGCGTCCGTGCCAATCTAGACGCGCTTTTCCGCAAAAGCCCTGATCGCCATTTTCGCGATCGGGGCTTTTTTGAGCAAAATAAATCTGAGCTGTCTACACTGGCCCTTTTGCACAAAAGCTTTTGCGCAAAAGGGTTTTTGCCCGAACGGGAGCAGCATAGTATTTCCGCAAGAAGCACTGATTTCTTACATGAGATCGTCAGCGTTCTTGCGGAAATTCAAGCAGCCAGGATTGACAGCTGGCAAGTTTTTCCACAAAAGCAGCTGCTTTTGCGGAAAAACTTGCCAGTCTAGACATAGCCAAACTGTACAGAAGAGAAGGAAGGAAAGCTGTAAGTTCATCTGTCCCTATTTTGTTACATTGTTGTAAATGTTATTTTTTCAAGATAGATTTATAAAAAGTTTAGTCTTAGATTTCTCTGCCTCACTAAAATCTGAATGTTAAACTTTTAGACTGGTGAACTATCTGCCTTTCTGTCTATTTAATAGCTGAGCTACTTACAGGGTAACCTCCAACTTACTCACAATCTCATCAAAAAATTGGAAGGTTTAGGGAGAAAACCTCATATAAATTGGAAATATTACCTCAAAAATGCAGTATTGCTATAATAAGCGTTACTATTCAACAAAGCAGTTCTAAAAGCTGGAATAAAACCTGTACCATGCAAGCAAGTAAGAGCTCATTCCATCTTAGTAACTCTATGGTGGTGACACTGAGATCATCTTCTTTGTTAGTCCCCATTTGGGCAAAGATTTACATATGTGCTTTTCCTAACACAGGGGATGAGCAATAAGTGGCACACCAGGGTTAGCTTCTGGTGGGGTGCCAGACACTTTATTTACCTCTGTATTTACAGGTATGGCCTCTCACAGCTTGTGTTGGCCATAGTTTGCCATTCCCAGTTATGGTAACTACGGAAAGCGGTGGTCTAGCCTGTGCCACTTCCTGCAGCTCCCAGTGGCCAGGAATGACAAACCGCAGCCAACAGGAGCAAAAAGTTAAACTCATGCGCAAGCAGTTCTTAATATATGGGTACGGCTTCCAGGCCTGAGCCCCAGCACCTCTGGTTGGTAGCGTAAGTTATGAAAGTATATTTTAAAAACCTGCTTGAGCCCCGTCCCTCCCCTTCTTAGTTACAAATCAAGCTTTGTGCATAAGTCTTTGCAGGACTGGGGCCGCGCCATGCTGTCAGCTATTGAAAACATTTTAACTTGTGCTTTCAATACTTTACCTTGCATTGAATATTTTCATACACATTTTCACTTCTCTTTAAAGACAGTTTCACATACTACTTTTCTGAAGCTAAAACATCCCAGAATTGTTTATTTTTCTTGGATTAGATGCGTCTATAAAACTCAACTTTTATTTGTTCTGTGCTAATGCTCTCTTGGACTGATTCTGAACTTGCACTAAACTGTACATTGTTATACAAACTCTACTAAACTTCAATGGACTGATTAATTACATGAGTTCAAGAGCAAAATCAGCCTCCAGCCCCATATTCCCACTCCTATCCACAGCCTTATTACAGTATGTAACCCTGTTAAAAACTAACCTGAGCATTCCACAGAAATACAATTCCATCATCTCCTGCAGATGCAAATCTGGTAAAGAACAAAGAAAACAAAACCTATTAAGACAGTGATAAATAGTATGATGCCCTGCACAAATAATCACTATTTAAACAGAGCAAATAATTTCCCTTATAAGGAGAGCAATCACTTTGATTTTACTAGTAATCAGAAGCATAAAAAGTACCTCTAAGCCCCAAAACTGCATGGACACCAAAATTATTGATTTCATTAAGAAAAAGTGAACTTTGTCACATTACACACTTTAATAGTCTTCTTCCTGAGACTATTCTTTAATATTGTTCTAAGCATTTTGTCACTATTCCAAATAGTAGCCTATACTACAGAATCAAGTCTTATTACTGATTAGATTCAATATCAGGAGCGGGGAGATAGAAGTCTTATATTGAATAAAGCCAAATCATGATTTATTAGCTTTCTCATCTAGCCAAGTAATTTAGAGAGCAGTATATATAGTCAGGCCAGGAGTGTATGAATCTTATACAATCACTTTTCTTTAAACCGACTTTGCAAAAGAACTCGCGAGAGGACTGTATGTCTGCAGCTGTGCATAACACCTGCTGAAATCCATCTAAAGGTCTTACCCTGCATCTACACGAGGAAAAACAGTTGAGTTTTGACTGTTTTAGCTAGCTCAAGTTACCTAAACACAACTAAATTTGGCCTTTTCCCTTAATTTCATAGTGTCTCAGTGAGCCCTGTATATACTAGCAGTTTACTGTCAGTGCAGCTGCACTATTGCTGAGTATGAGTTTTCCTAGTAATAGCTGTACCTGCTGTTTAAGGAAAGTGACCCCTTTTTCTGTTCTTTCAATCAGCAAAAGATATGATGGGAAGATATCTCTTGACTGGGGATACAGCTACACTTGAATTTTTAGTTGTTCGAGGCTGCGGCACAGGATTAAACACAACTAAGCAACGTGTGCTTGAACAAGTGTGTGTGTGTGTGTGTGTGTGTGTGTGTGTGTAGTGTTTACACTTAAACTTTTAGTCATGTTAACTAACACGATGGAAAATTAAAACCTACACCTAATCAGAGAAGATGCAAAATCTCTGAAGGTGATGGTTGGAAGTGGAGGCTATGGGGGAAGAGGGAGAGAGAAGAGAGGTCAAGAGCTTTGTAAGTCTGCAGATATCTACTTTATATCTACAGATGTAAATAGGGATGTCTGCAGCTCATTTTTGCGGATACAGATATGGATGCAGATACAAAATTTTCTATCTACATAGTGCTCTAAAGATGGCAGTAGATGTCCTGTCAAGAGTTTAAAAAAAACTCTAAAGGTGATAGTGATGAGAGATAAAGGGAAAGAATGCAATTATAACCCAGACCTTGAGTAAACTAAACCACAGCTATTTTAGCTACCATTAATTAAAAGCAGAATATTTCATAGCTAGAAATAATTGTCAGGACTTTCATAGGCAAAGCCAAATTGTGACACTGCAGCTTTGCTAACCAAAATAAAAAGATTAACAAACCGTTAAAAAAGAAAGCAATCAATTAAAAATACTAACATACGTCTTATTGTTATTATTAAAAATATCAAAATTACTTTGCTAATAAAGCTATTTGATAAAGCTTAAAAAATTGGTAACCCGGTAATAGTTACTATAAATAATGTGTTTTTATAAAAGTTAGCTATACAAAAATTAAATAAAATAAACATCATGGAGCAGTCTGAGGGAGATTTTCTTTAGGCAAGAACTAACCCCTAAACTATGGAAGAAGGTCCTCCAAAAGCCCAGCTCATGATCACTTGAACCCAAAATCAGAGATGTTTAACTACATTTGGGGTGTTCTGAACATATTGCATATATGCATGTGCCCTTAAAGCTTAATAAAGTAATTTTAGGTAAGTGTTCTGGTTTGTATCAATCATTTATTTAAAAGAAGAGCTGTGTCCCCATTGAGTTACTCCTGACACTGCCTTAAAAAAAATAAATTAAAAAAAAAAGTTAATGCTTTTGGTTAAAAAAAACCCAGGGTAACTGATTTGGAGAGCCAGCCTGAAGTGATGAAGAGGAGTGACGATGGGTACAATTTGATATGCGATATGGAGGAGTTGGCAGAGCAGGGTGGCAACCAGTAAATTTCCATGTTGTTGTCTACAAGTTGATATAAAGATACATTCTGTTTCTGGGATTCAGGCTGGTACTCTGATCAAGAAAGAAAGTATGTAAACAAACAAAAAAGGAATATCTAAAAAATGAAAATGATTTTGGGTAACAGCTTGACAGATTTTGTAAAAAAAATACACAATAATGGACTCTAGAAGACTTTAGCTTTCACTGGCTCTTGGGAATTCCTGCAGTTCTGTAAGCAAATGGTATCAATAATAGTCACCTTGATCAAGGTGAGAAACAAATGTGTGACAGAGAATAAAAAGCTGGAACAGGAAGTACAGGCAGTCCCCGAGTTACGTCGGATCCACACTTACGAACGGGGCTTTTCTCGCCCCGGAACTCGCAGGCGGCGGGACCACCCAGACGCGCAGTGGTCCCGCCACCGCGTCCTCCAGGGTGAGAAAAGCTGCTCCGGGTGTCCCTGGTCTGCTGGGGGGGTCCCCAGCAAACCAGGGACACCCCGAGCAAAGCCGCAGAGGCGGCGGGGTCCCGTGCCTCCAAGGCTTTGCTCCAGGAGTCCCTGGTCTACTCAGGGTGTCCCTGGTCTGCTGGGGGGGTCCCCAGCAAACCAGGGACACCCCGAGCAAAGCCGCAGAGGCCGTGGGGTCCCGCGCCTCTGCGGTTTTGCTCGGGGTGTCCTTGGTCTGCTGGGGACCCCTCCCAGCAGACCAGAGACACCCCGAGCAGACCAGGGACACCCGGAGCAAAGCCGCGGATGCGGCGGGGTTCCCGCCTCCAAGGCTTTGCTCTGGAAGAAAGCCTTGGAGGCGCAGGACCCCGCCGCCTTTGCGGCTTTGCTCCGGGTGTCCCTGGTCTGCTGGGGACCCCTCCCAGCAGACCAGAGACACCCCGAGCAGACCAGGGACACCCGGAGCAAAGCCGCGGATGCGGCGGGGTTCCCGCCTCCAAGGCTTTGCTCTGGAGGAAAGCCTTGGAGGCGCAGGACCCCGCTGCCTCTGCGGCTTTGCTCCGGGTGTCCCTGGTCTGCTGGGGACCCCTCCCAGCAGACCAGGGACACCCGGAGCAAAGCCTTGGAGGCGCGGAACCCTGCCACCTCTGCGGCTTTGCTCCGGGTCTCCCTGGTCTGCTGGGGACCCCCCCCCAGCGGACCAGGGGGACCCGGAGCAAAGCCGCAGAGGCGCGGAACCCCCCCGCCTCCACGGCTTTGCTCTGGGTCTCCCTGGTCTGCATACGCAGCTAGTGCGCCCCCCCCCAGCAGACCAGGCTTTTGTTGTGGACGCCTGGGGTAGAGCAGCTGGGGTGCTGTCGGGTTGGTCCTGGGGGGACCTACCCGGCAGCGCCCCAGCTGTTCTGTCCCAGGCTCCAGATTCAGCCGCTGTTGAAACTGATCAGTGGCTGATTCCAGGAAGCTGGGGGCAGAGCAACTCTGCCTCGGGCTTCCTGTAGTCAGCCCCTGGTCAGTTTCAGCAGCAGCGGCTGAATCTGGAGCCAGTTCCGAGTTACGTACAAATTCAACTTAAGAACAAACCTATAGTCCCTTTCTTGTACGTAACCCGGGGACTGCCTGTATCTGATTTGCAAAAGCAGAACCTTAATGAAGGAATCCTAGGATAAGACCTAGGTGTAAAAGACAAAGTTGTAGTCTTAGAGCCATGTTGGGAGAATAGAAGGGAATACTGGCGTTGATTCGAGGAAATTGTAGCTTGGGTGGAGACTTCTATCCTTCCTATAATTTACAAGAGGAATAATCCCCTTATACAATGGTTTGACAAACTATTTTGCAGAAGGGTTTTAGGACCAAAATGTTTGCTGAAGCAGTATTTATAATTTTTTAGGGTTTGGGTTAGATTAATTACCAATTTTTATATTGATGTGAATTATATATGTCCTGACTAAATTGATTACAACGGGCTTTAAAATCCATACTTTTATGCCTTTTATATTACAGGGGTTTTGAAAATGCTATATTGAACTGCATATTAATCATTTTAAGGCAAAAAAATAAAGAAAAAGGCCTTTCCATATACAGAGGATGATGCTATTGCCACTGAACTGGTAGAGATTCTGTAGTCATCAGCATATAACATTTGCAATACAACATTGCCAGTTCTCATTCATTCCATGCTAAGATTTATTTTAAATTCAGACCTTTTAATTTTACTGAAGTGGGGTTATATTTATTTTTCTGCAGTGTTGGGTTATTGTTATTTGTTGGATGCTCTCCCTCACCTTGAACCCAATAGGTTTCAAACTGACACTACCAAAGGAACAGATCTACAAACTAAACAGACAAAAGTCGAATACAGGAAACTATTATTTCTAAATTTTTTAGAACTTCCATGGTTAATAATTTAAAACAGAAAACAATACAAACTTCCCCTCTCTATATAGTGGGAATTACCACTAGATATTTAAGTAAACTTATTTTTATTTAGATGTATTTGGGCATAAAATAGGCCTTTGCATTTTTAACAATGCTTTGAGCACCCACTTGAGGCTCGGCTATTTGCTTAGGGCTTGCTGGAAGAGGACACATGGGCGTTTTGGTTGGACATTAGGAAAAACTTCCTAACTGTCATGGTAGTTAAGCACTGGAATAAATTGCATAGGGAGGGATCTCTTGAGGTCCTTTCCAGTTTTAGTATTCTATGCTTTTATTGGGGAGTGGACAACAGATATTCCCAATGCTGCAAAACCCAAACTAGTGCCAAACCACCTTTTCAGAGAGGGTGAGTTCCTTTTTACCTCATTTAAGAGACATGTGCCACAGGGCAGAGTACTATACCATGGTTCTGATTGAGTACTGATCTTTTCTCCCTCTCAGTAGTTGCCAGTTGCAGCACAAACAGCTGTCCCACAAGAGGACAGACAAAGGCTGGAGTCTGAACAAGAACTTATTTTAACTGAACCAAGGCTTCCTGCTATCAAGAGCCCTAGTCCCACTCTGCTTCCTCCTTTAGCAATTAGGGAATATAGTAGTGGTTCCCAACACGGTGCCTGTGGAGCAATCTGGGCTGGCCCCGCCCCCGGGCATGCGGCAGGTGCCAGCCCCGGGCGCGTGGGTGTCCCCAGCCCCGGGGTCATGGCACATGCCGGTGCCGGCCCCGTGCATGCGGCGCCAGGGCAGCCCCTACCCCAGGGTCGCGACACATGCCAGTGCCGGCCCCAGGTATGTGGTGCATGCTTGGCCCCGCCCCCAGGCACATGGCCCGTGAGCGGCCCCGCCCCCGTACGCGCGGAGTGTGAGCGGCCCCGCCCCCAGGCGCCTGGCAACCCCAAAACGTTGGGGACCACTGGAATATAGCATTGGTGCTGTGTGCACTGTAACTATTATTCTGATACTCCTCTGTGAGAGCTTCAATATGCACTATATTAATTAAAACAAATAGACTGAGTACAGACTACAGATTCACCTGCCAATTTCACAGGAAAATTCACTAGCTAGGCTTGTGTTCTGTATCTGGTGCAGGCTATTATCAGAGGTTTCAGAACATCATAATGGAGAAAATAGGGAGTAACCTGCCTATTGAGGAAGTTTCTTTCTAATCCTAAGCACTAGTGGTTGGTTTATGTTTTGAAGAGTGATTATATTCCTGCTAATTATTCATACAACTATCTAATCCTTTTTTAAACCTACTTAGTTCTTAGACATTGTAATCCTGACATAAGGTATTCTATGTTGCCTTTCAAACGCTGATATTTTCTTGCTGTTTTATTAGACAATTAATAGGTAGGCCTAATGCATCTTCTCCTTACTTGCATTGTTTTATATATATCTCTATCACGTCCCCTCTTCATCTCATGTTTTAATTAAAGAGACTTAATCTTTTCAATGTCCTCTCATTTGGAAATCTTTTCATGTCTCTACTAATAATGGTCCCCACCTTTGGGTACCTTCTATTACTGCTCTATCTTGTTTGAGAAAGAGTGGCTAGAATTAATCACAAGTGTCAGCCATTCACGCTTCATATGTGACCACTTTGAATGTAGGATCCCATCCTCCAATTAACAGTGGGACACTGACACCTGAGCAAAGATCTGAAAAGAAACCTAACCTTTTAAGAAGACATCTGTAATTCATCAAGTATAAGATGTGTACAGTGGCTTTTTAAAGGGATTTTTTTTTAATATAAAGATTTACTGTAGAACCAGCCACTCTACTGATATATTTTGTTCACCAAGCTGGAGTTTCATGGGTCACCTGATTCTTTTCCAGTCATGATCACCATCCTCTATAACCTTGTCTGCTTCCTGGAGGAGCAAGGACTGGTCAAATGAGCAACACAGAAAGCTATTCTTAAAATGTGTTATGAACTCGGTTTAGTTTAATATGTCAAATGCTAGAGTATTACATGCAATTTTATCTCAGTCCATTTTTTGGAAGCCTCTTGCTGAGGCTTACCCTTCTTTAGTGATCTTCCAATCAATATGACCCTCACTTCATGTTCAAAAAATAAGAGAGAAACAAAGAAAAAATCAGCTGTCTGTTAGGTTGATACAGGATTTATTTAGTATCTTCAAAAACCAATCTGAGAGAATTTTCCACTCACTGGTTTTAGCCGAGCCACCGAGAAAACAAGAAAATCCTTCTGCAAAATTCTCAATAAGATGATATTATCTAAAGACCTGAAGCGTGAAGCCTGGCTTACAACAGTTAACAAAAAAACACAATGGAATAACTGCAAAAACTAAATAAAAACATTTCAGAAGCTGAGTAACAATACTAATTGTATTGAAAAGATCAGGAGAAAATTAGCTATTTATCAATGCAGCCATATTAACTAAACAACCCAAAATAACTATCCAGTGAAGCAAACTCTTCTAAACAGCTCAAACTCTCAGGGTATGTCTACACTATAGCTTATTTCAAAATAATGCATCTAGACACAAAATGCATTTCAAAATAGCATATTGCTACAGGCAGTCCCCGGATTACGTACAAGATAGGGACTATAGGTTTGTTCTTAAGTTGAATTTGTATGTAAGTCGGAACTGGCTCCAGATTCAGCTGCTGCCACTGAAACTGACCAGGGGCTGACTACAGGAAGCCGGAGGCAGAGTTGCTCTGCCCCCAGCTTCCTGGAATCAGCCTGATCAGTTTCAACAGCTGCTGAATCTGGAACCTGGGACAGAACAGCTGGGGCGCTGCCCGGTAGGTTCCCACAGGACCAACCCGGCAGCACCCCAGCTGCTCTACCCGAGGCATCCTGCAACAAAAGCCTGGTCTGCTGGGGGGAGGGGGGCGCACTAGCTGCGCCCCCTCGCCCCCCAGCAGACCAGGGAGACCCGAGCAAAGCCGCACAGGCGGAGGGACCCCGCTGCCCGTGCGGCTTTGCTCCTGTCTCCCTGGGGTGCTGGGGGAGTATCCCCCAGCACCCCAGGGAGATCCGAGCAAAGCCACACAGGCGGAGGGACCCCGCCGCCCGTGTGGCTTTGCTCCTTTACCCCCGAGCAAAGCCGCACAGGTGGCGGGATGCCGCCTGTGTGGCTTTGCTCCTGTCTCCCAGGCGGCGGCTTTGCTCGGGTGTCCCTGGTCTGCTGGGGGGATCCAGCGGCTTTGCTGGACCCCCCCCCCCAGCAGACCAGGGAGACCGGAAGAAGCTTTTTTCACCCCAGAGGACACGGGTGGCGACCCGCTGCCCGTGAGCTCCGGGGCGAGAAAAGCCCCGTTCGTAAGTGCGGATCCGACATAAGTCGGATCCGCGTAAGTCGAGGACTGCCTGTATTTCGAAATAGCGTGTCCACACTGATAGGATGCTGAATCGCATTTAAGGCTGGCTGGAAGCAGTTCTGTCAGGGCATCAGGTCAGGGTTACCTTGTGTGGCTGCTGCCTGAGGTGATCTGAGACCTGTGCTTAAAGGAACCACCCCAGACAGCCGGTTTTAAGGTTTCCCTGCTTGCTTGCCTACCTCGCTGAGGGTCAGCAAAGCATTTTTTTATCTGTGTGCTCTGGTTGCCTTCACTCAGGATGCCACAGCACTCTGCAACAGGGAGCCAGAGCTGCCCCTGGGCATTCTGGTGCTTTTCCTGGACATGTTCCTGTAAACCTGGCAGCATGTTCTGCAGGCAGTAATAGTCTCCCTGGTGTGCCCCACTGGAGGCTTGTGCCTCATTCCTCCCTCACATCCTTCCACTTACCCCTCCCTAGCCCCCCTTCCTGCTATACAATAATAGACATGTGTTCATTACAAAAAAGCCTCTTTATTGAACAAAACTGAGGTGGGAGGGAATGAAACTAAGCCGAGACTGGGGAAAGAAGGTGGGAGGAGGGAAGGGGAAACCTGGGAGGAGGGAGCTGGCAGGAAGAGGAAGGGGGAGGAGAAATTCAGAGTTGGGGGGCTTGCCAGCCCAACTGTCTCCCAGCACCGTGGGTGCAAGGGCCTCAGCATCCCTTGGCGTGTGGGAACAGTAGAGAGGAAGAAGCAGGATAGGGAGAAGGAGTGGGAGGAGGAGCGGTAGCTGGGGAGGCAGCTGGAGGCAGCAAGCTCTGCCCCAGGGTCTATGACCACATCAGGGGCACGGACCGTCCTGCCCCCCAGGATGCGGTCCACGGCATCAAAATTGGGCCAGGGGACTGGGTCTGCCCCTGGTTGGGAGCTGCCCCTTGTGGCCCTGGCATACGCCTGCCGCAACTCCTTTATTTTCATGCGAACCTGCTCCTGGATTTGCATGTGGCCTATGATGGCCAGGCTGGCAGCCATCCGCCTGTAGAGGGTTGCATTCCTCCATTTAGTGCGGAGATTATGGACGTTGGAGGCATCCCCCCAAACCTGAATTGGGTCCCTGATCTCCGCACTGGACCAAGCAGGCGCCCACCTTTTCCAGCCCCTGGGAGCTGGCAGACTGGTCCTGGGGAGCGGTGGAGAGCTAGCTGGCACTGGCTGCCTGGCTCATGCTGGGGCCATTGGGTTAGGTGCAGTGACTGCTGGCTCTGGGCTGGCAGGCTTGGAGCTGGCATAGGCACTGTGGCCAGATTCTACCCCTTTAAGGGCTCCAGGGAGAAGGGGAGGGAGAGGAGTTTTCTTGATTGTGCCCCGAGGGGCCACCAGGGCACCCTGGGAAGGGCTGGAGGCCCCCTATTTGGAAATAGCATTTCAAAATTGGTGCTATTCCTTTTGGAATGAGGTTTACCAATTTCGATTTAATTTTGAAACAGCAGTTTGGCTGTGCAGACGCTGGTAAAGTTATTTCGAAATAACAGCTGTTGTGTAGACATACCCTCAGAATATTAATCACCTATAAGATATTACTGTGACTTATCATATCCTCAGACTTACTAGTTAGTATATTTCTACATTGTTTTATTGTACATTCTACACTGTATTATTATTTGTTTAGTATCAGTAATGTGTTTGATACAGGGCAACAAAGCTTGTCCTTTCCTGAAGTAATAGAGGACTTGTTAGCATCAGCAGGTGCCTCTATTCTGCCTTTGGATGCACCAACATTTTCACTAAGAATCCAGATTTTCAAAGATTGATGAGATCCATATAGCGTGCATATTCTGAAAATCTGTACTGTGAAGAAATGCTATTAAAATAACTAGTCTAAAATTGTTATCATGACTATCCACATCACTAGAAAAAATGTAGTTTTATTTTAATCATTGTGGCCTATTTTAATGCTACTTAGAAAAATAAAAATAAATCATAAGGCAATACATGCTGCTTATCTACATATCTAATACATTCTTAATGTAAAATGTATATCCAGGGGACCCTAAAGAAGTTTCTATGTACCTTCTGTGAATATTTTCAAAATTCACAATTCTATGAAACCTCACAAAAATGAGATTGGGGGAATTCCACACTTAGATAAATGCAGCTGCCTGCTCAGCAGACAATAGGAGGAAGAGAGTCTCCCCCAACGAAGTGCCTATACCCTTGAGGAAAGTGCACTGAGCTAAGAGATGATGCCAGGAGTTGAAATCTCATCTCTGCTGCCTGCTATTTTAGATTTCTAGGCACTTTACAACCCTTATTTACTTATCAAAGCTTCAAAGCTCTATTCTAGAAGGCAGTCAAGTATTATTTCCCCTGTTGCCCCAATAGTTTGACTGAAAGGGGGTACAAGTTCACATCAAGCAAAGGCGAGAAAGGAAGCCAGGTCTCCACATTGTCAGTGCCAAATTTCATTCACTCATCCACACTGCTTCAGAATGACCATGCCAAGTCAGCAAGCCTGCCTCTCTGGTCTATAACCACTGGTTTAACTCCCTTCCAGGAGCCCAAACTTCACTCCAATTAGAGAAGGGTATAAGTAAATTAGTATTGGGCTTACAATGAAAGCATTAAGGAGTACCTGAATTAAGGCACAAAGCTGAAAAAGGGAAGAGGCAACAAAGGAAATAGCAAGGACCGGGAGCTGCAGAGGAAGTTGAGAAGACAAAACAAGAAATCAGAGGAGACAAGGGATGAGGAGGTTGTCTAGCTGCTCGTGGAGCTAGAATAAGGTACTGAAAAGGAAGCCAGTGATTGCTTGCAGAGTAAAAAAAGACAACAGTCAGACCATTGGGAGAGGAAGACTATTTTGACAGCACCATTTTGAATAGATTGAGGGGGGTGAAAAGGTAAAAATCTAGGAAGCCAGAAAGGAAATAATCCTTGTAGTAACCAATAATAAATAGCCATGCACCAAATTTTAACAGTGAGTACAGTGAGAAATAGATGGAGAAATAAGTAAAATTGGGGGAGTAGACTTCCCAAGAGACCAATATAGCTGGAGAAGGAGTGAGATTTGTGAGCCTAAGGGTACATCTAGACTGCAGGGTTTTCCGGGTAAAATGCCACTGTGTCCAGGAAATGTGTTTGCTCTTCCGCTTTATCTTGCGGAAGAGCAAACTCTTTCTTTCGGGAGCCCTGTATACCTCGTTTTAAGAGGAATAAGGGCTCCTCCAAAAGAGGAGGCTTTTCTGCCATTTGGCCCTATCAAAGCCTCTTCCAGAAAAGCAACTGGAGAAAGCTACGCAAATTGCAGAGTGCAATTTGTGTAACTGTTTTCGAAAAAAGGCTATAGTGTAGACCCAGCCTAAGAGACAGGAAGGGTATGACAACAAAAGGTAAGTAATTCATTTTCGGATAAATTGATTTTAAATGGACATTAGGCCATTTTAGAGATGACAAACTATTGTACATGGTTCAGGATATTTGATTATAAAAAAGATACTGAAGAATTGGACAAGGTACAGAAAGGGCATTATTAATGTGAAAGGCAATTCTAGGATATCTGTGTGATTTGTAAAGCATACATCATCCTCTAAAACAGGAAAGTAATATCCCCATTATACAAGAAATTGAGGCACAGATAGTTCCTCTTAGACGATGGGTATGTCTGGACTGCAGAGTTTTTCTGGGATACCTGGCATCCCAGAAAAACCTTACCGCATCCTTTTCGGAACAGTTTCCAAAAAGTGGGCGCATTATTTGGGAATCCCTGTATTCCTCATTTTATGAGGAATAATGGATCTTCCGAAATAGGCAGTTTTTCTCACATTTGGCCCGTTGTAGGTGGGCCAAATGTCGGAAAAGCATCTTTCAAAAAAAAAAAAAAAGGCGGAAAAAGGGACTCAAATTGTAGATCGAAATTTGTGTATCTTTTTCCCGGAGGAAAAAAACGAGTGTGGACATAGCCTATGTGGCTTGACCAAAGTCAATGTGACTGTTATAGGATCAGATCCAGAAACCTAAAATGTTCAAAATGCAAAAGTTGCAGAGGGATGTTTATATTCAAACCAAAAGGTGATTTCACTGAAATGTAATGTCTTACTAAATATGTTTCCATTCATTTAGATCTAAATACCCTGGTATTTGGTTTCTGGCAAAAAATTATAATTAAAATATTTCCTGATTTTCATCAGACTCCCACTTATGTATTACTTAGGATGAAATGCAATAATTAGAAAAACAATCTTACCTGTAATCATCTATTTTTACTAGAAATCTCACTATATCATGATGACCTTTCAGTACAAGGAGCTCAGTGTAGGGATTCTGTATTTGTTCTTCACCTAAGCTCTGTACAGATGATTTCTAAAAATTCATCAAGAGAAATGAATCATGAGTACTTCAATTTGTATATACATAATTCATTTCTAATTAAGTCTTTAGCCATATGTACCATCGCAGGTGCCAACTTCCCCTCTAACCAGAGAATGCTCAGCCCCTCTGCTTCACTCCACCCTTTTCCCCAAGCCCCCATCCTGCTTCTTTTTCTCCTCTCCCGCTCTCCCAGCACACCTTATCCCTGCTCCTATTCCTCCCTTCCAAAGTCTCCCAAATTCTGCAAAACAGGTGTTTTACTCTGGACAGGAGAAGTTAGGAGGGAGGCAGAGGAATTGGTCATCAGGGCCATAAGAAGGCAAGAGGTGCTGGGGAGAGAGGGCATAGGGGAAGCTTGGTTGCCAGTGTGCGCTAAGCAAGCACCTGCTACTTTTTCCTGTATGTGCTCTAGCCCTAGAGCACTCATAGATCTAGCACCTAATACGATTTGTTTGTGAAAGTAAGCAAAACTTAGTCCCAAACATGAATTTAACATAACTGTCAGTTCTCTTAATGAAATTATAACTAGGAATTGCCTCCTATTTATTTAAGTTAGGTAGATTCTTTTATGGAATGTACTCTAATTTATACTATAACATTTAAACTGGTTTAAAAATAATAAGCAATAGTCCCTTGTTGTTTTAACCATCATGTCAAATAATGAGAATAAGCAACTGGTTAACAGTTATTGTCTGGAATCCTCTTCTCATCTCAGTAAACTGTTTTTAGATGTCTCAATGAACAGCATTTTTTTCTGTGAGATCTGTAAACTAGGGCTGTAAGCAACTAGTCAACTAATCAACTATCTGATAAGCAAATGCTTATCAGATAGTCAACTCGACTAATCGCTCCCCCTCCCCTTGCTGTTTCTCCCAGAGAAAGGCAGCAAAGAGGAGGGAGCAGGAACTGGTGCTGCGGGGAACCAATAAAGCCAGTTTTCCCCAGCACCATCTCTGCAGGTGGCAGGGAAGGCAGAGGCACAGAGGGAAACGGCACAAGCAGGGACAGCTTCAGTCCAACTCACAATGGTTCCCACCGCGGGTGCTTCAATTTTCGAAATGCAGGAAAAAGCAGAAGTGCTGCAAGGAGCACGGGTAGAGCAGGGACTCTAGTCCAACCCAAGGCTCTGAGAGGCAGCAAGGGGGGGAAACAGGAGCTGGTGCTAGGAGGAGCCAACTTAAAAGTCGGTTTCCCCCAGCACCATCTCCAGGGTGCCACTTGCAGCAGGGCAGCGGGGGGGAGGGGAGATAGGGAACTCTGCTGTAAAGCAGCCCCTGTCCAAAAGGGTCCCAGCAGGGAGCTGGGCCTCCCCCAGACAGGGGTGGTTGCTGCCAAGCAATCCCTGTTCATGGTGGCAGCCCTGGTTGCCACGAACAGGGGCTGGTGCCAGAGCATTCTGTCAGAGCCACAAACAGAGGCTGGCAGCAGATAGGGGCTGTTGCCTGACTAGCCCCTTCCATTTGCAGCCAAGAGGAGCTGCGGGAAGTGGTGTGGGCCAGGCCACCGTTCCCAGCAGCTCTTACTACATTTAAAATACAGAACCACAGCACAGATGGCTCCAGAGTTGGCATGAGCCAGCACTGTGGCTCTGCAGAAACGATTATCGACTAATTGTATATTTGATGGAAATTGTATCGACCATACAACTATCCAATCACGCTTTAACATCCTTACTGTAAACCCTATGAGACAGTGTTTCTCAAAGTGGTCCGCAAAACCACTTTGAGAAATCTGTTAACTGGCCGCACCATGGCCACTGTGCAATTCTTGTTTTATTAGGTATTACTGCTAGTTACCTTGAAACCTGGTGGCAACTATGTGATGGTACTCTCACTGTTACAGGTTAATTTTACTAGCAAATAACTGGGCTCCTTGGGTTTGATACCCAACTCAGTGAGGTTTGGCTATACCCATAGCCATAGGGACTGCTGAGCGCCTTAGACTTGGCTCTTTCCTGATTGGACAAAAATATTAAAGGACAGTTCTATTCCATCTGCTACCTACTCGTGGCACCATAACAAGGGGTCTCAGTTAATTAACACTGTTGACCTTTAAATTGTCAATATTACAAATCTGAGCCAACATCCCCAGTGGGAAGAATGGAGCACTTCACACCTGAGAGTTACTGTTTCAGTCTATGTACAACTCCGGCATATATCTCTGCATTGGCTTTGTACATGGGCAGGAAATGGAGTTATAGATGGGAAAGAAAGTGAAGAGTAGAGTAATGAAAACACTAAGGACCCAGCCCACTAAGTGTCAGGTTGAAGAACCCAAGTCCCAGTTTTAAGTTCTGCTGTGAACTGCAAAACTCCCCCTGAATCCTGTAGGTCCCTATACTCTTTATATCTAAATGTTCAACATAAAGATTCCTCTGAACCTAAGTTTCCACTGCTGGGCATGCACCCTGCTGTCTTACTCTAAGCACATAGACATCTACTGCCTGCCGAAGCCCCAGAACATTTCATAAACTGAGAGAAAATTGGTGTATGTCCACCTAAGTCATGCGCAGGGTCTAGCCTGTAAGCATGGTCTGTTTCCACTTATTGGATCAAGTCCCATTCAAAATGATCTGGAGCACATTTTATAACTTTTAGACCAGTAGCTAGCACTAGCCTGGAATTTAGGAGACCCAAGTTCAATTTCCCCTCTGCCCAACCCCCCACCAAAGGAAGACCCCTCTTCAAATAATTTCTCCTCCATCTTTCAGGAAAGAGCTCTACCTATTATGATGGAAGATAGTCTAATGCGAGGCTCCTGCAGTCATATAATCATAGGATTGGAAGAGACCTCAGGAGGTCATCTAGTACAACCCCCTGCTCAAATCAGGACATATCTCAACTAGTCAGTTTCTCCTATTGAATCTGTGGGCGAACAAGAAAAGAACTGCAGGATGGGGGATGAGACTGGACCTTCTTTCACCTTCCCAGAGGGTCTTTCATCTAAGTCCCCTAAGCACTGGACTAGAGGCATTTTCTCTCTCTCTCTCCACAGTCCAATGACTGCTTTATTGTGGATAAATACAGTTATGGACTATCTATGGTAAATTGTTCAAGCCCAAATATCCTCTTTAGGTATACAAGTCTAATGCCCATTTAAATCATCTCATGTACCGTAGAACCCTTTTATTTCAAACCCTTCTTTGTAAAAACCTTCTATATTCAAATTTCAGTTCTGCCCCCAGTTAGCATCTCTCCCCTCCCCAGCCTCTCCATTTTCCGAATTAATGCCTCCTTCCCCATTCCCATCTTATTTAAATATTCATCTTATTTACTATTACAGCACAACTATTGGCCTATTCACGATTGGGGTCCTCTTGCATTAGGTTTAGTTTAGACACCTCCATTTCCATTAATTTCAAGGTGGGGTGGTACTTAAATCCTTTAAGAAGCTAAGTCACAGTGGTGCTAGCTAGCTCCAGTGTCAAAGGAGCCAGGCTTGATTTGAATAGGGACTTAAAGTTGTGCCCCGCAGAAGTTGGTAAGGCTTGTGTTACACGCACTAGTATTTCGGGTGCCTTTCAGCCTCCATTAGATCTGAAATCTTGGCACGTTTCAGGGCAGGGCTCGTGACTGGTGAGAGAAGCTTGTTCCTCATGGAGCGCGGGAAGCTGGGTCAGAGCCACCGGCCTGAGAACTTCTGCAAAGTGAGAAAGGAGCCTGATCCGAGGGGAGCCTGACCTCCGCGCCCCGCCTGCCCCTCCCCCTCCGCCCCCCGCCTGAGCCTGCCCCACGCACATTCAGCCCCGCCCAGCCTGCCCTGTCCCGTCACCCCCCGCCCCGCCCACTCCTGACCCCGGCCCGCCCCTCCCCCCAGCCTACCCCTTTTCAGTTCACTCGCACGCTCCGCTCCCTCCCCCCAGCGCCAGGGGTGCTGCCGCTGCCGCTTTACCTCGGCGAGTCCCTGCGGCTCCCGGCCGCCTCCCATCAGCCATCGCAGCATCGGGAGTCCCGTTGGGCCGGAGTGAAACCAACGCGGGGGGGACGCTCAACCGAACTACCCCCGGACACTTGGAGTTTGTCCCTCGCTGCCTCCCGTACGCGAGGCTGGTAGTGCCTGGGAGCAAAGCGGCTTCCGCGCGCCGCCCTGCGGCACCAGCTCGACCATAGGAAAAGTCCTTATCAATCGATATCCGCACCGCGACCGGGCGGCCGTGCCTCTGTGGCTTCCAGCCGCGCCTGCCGCCCTCCGTTCCAGAACCAGGCAAAAGGCTGAGAGTGCCGAGCAACTGATCGGCCCGTTCTTCAGCTCCGTCCGCAGCTATCTAGTGAGCAGCTCATCTGAGAGTTTCTGCAGCCCCATGGTCGTTGCCATCAACTCCCCCGAGCCCTCCTTTGCTTCTGCAGTGCCCTCCCTGAGAGGGGGAGAGCTACCCTGCGTACACTTCCAAACGAGACCACACCACTGATTTATGCAGAGACTTGTTTGTATTATTCACCATCTCTGTTCTTGTGCAGCTAACAACTTGGCTACCGGTCTACTCTGAGCAGAGAGTTGCCCTTAGCTGGCTACTCTACAGAGCCATACAAATCTCTTTCTTGAACTAATACCGGTCGTTTAGGCCCCTATAAGCGCTATGAGTTTAAGTAACACTGCTGTGTTATCTTTATATGATAGCATGGCAATTATCAAATGCTAGCCTTTTAATAGTGACCAATTTACGAATCAAAGGGAAATGTATTTGGGTCTGCAATGAGATGTTACACCTTGCAAAAAGTAAAGCTGATGGCTACGTCTACACTGGCCCCTTTTCCGGAAGGGGCATGTAAATTTCACTAGTCGTCGTAGGGAAATCCGCGGGGGATTTAAATATCCCCCGCGGCATTTAAATAAAAATGTCCGCCGCTTTTTTCCGGCTTTTAAAAAAGCCGGAAAAGAGCGTCTAGACTGGCCCCGATCCTCCGGAAAAAGTGCCCTTTTCCGGAGGCTCTTATTCTTACTTCAAAGTAAGAATAAGAGCCTCCGGAAAAGGGCACTTTTTCCGGAGGATCGGGGCCAGTCTAGACGCTCTTTTCCGGCTTTTTTAAAAGCCGGAAAAAAGCGGCGGACATTTTTATTTAAATGCCGCGGGGGATATTTAAATCCCCCGCGGATTTCCCTATGACGACTGCTGAAATTTACATGCCCCTTCCGGAAGAGGGGCCAGTGTAGACGTAGCCGATGTGTATTGGTGAAACTTGAAGGAGTTCAAAATAAAGTATGGCACCTGATCTTTAAATATGACACAACTGTATTTTCTCATAATTATGCATGTGCTAATTGCTCGAGTGTCAACTTTAACTATAGTTCCAAACTTTTCTGAATTGCCTGGAAAATGGGAAATGCTGGGAATGGGACTGTTTTCAATAACACGGAAAGGAAGGAGACAGAGAGTGAAGGCACATGGAAGGGACAGGCACAGAGAAAAGGGAGGTGAAATTTAGAATGGCCACTGCGGACAGCTGCAGCACCAAAAGAGAGGCCAGCAGGACTGGAGCTCCACCATATTGCCTGTCTCCAGATGGAGTAAGGAGCTCCACCCCCAAACCTGGAGCTTGTCTTCCTCCCACAGAGAGCCTACAGGACATGTAGGGGAAAACTATTGGAGGTGTGAGCAGCCCCCGGAGCCTGGACCCCACCCAGTCAGCCTGCAGGCCACAGAGGGTTTGCTGGAGGCCAGGGGCAACCCCTCGAGCCTTGTCCTTGCCCCAGACAGCCTGCAAGGTTGGGGCACTGGAGGCCAGGGGCAGCCCCCCAGAGTTTCACCTGCCCCCAAAGACAGGCTGCAGGGGGCAGCTGGAGGGGGGCAACCCTCACAGCCTGGCCCCTCCCCAGACAACCTGCAAGAGAGCTGCCCCCCCAACAGGCTTCAGGACAGCCATTGCCCCAAGCAAGGCCCCCCCCTTGGAGCAGCTGCAAGCCAAGAGGGGCAGCTTCATACTAGGGGCTGCTTCCCAGCTCCCTGTCCTGACACACCTGCCCTGAGTTCTGCCCTTCCCACCTGCCTTGACTTCTGCACCCCCACTCCCTTCCCCATGAGCCCTCCCATCTCCATCCCCCTGACCGGAGGCCACCCACCACTCCTTGTCTTAATGCCCCCACATACCTCCCAACTCTCTGCCCTAAGCCTCTCCTTACCCCCGAACCCTCCCTCTAGCCTTCATTTTCCTTCATTTTTTAAAAATACAATAATTGAAATAAAGCATGTGCATTTTTCATTTTATTTTCCACAAAAAACAGTCCTTCAGTTAAAGACCCAAACAACGTTAGGTTAAAGTATATGAGTGTCTGCACAGGATCTCTTGTCAGCTGGTTTATTAATATGGTACAGGAAAAGGTTCTATACCACAGGTACTCAAAATGTGGGTTGGGACCCATTTCAATGGATCACTAAGGCTGGAACCCAGGACCAAACCCACAACCTGAGCTCCACCACTCAAGGCCAAAGCCCAAGAGCTTCAGTCCTGCACAGGAAGGCCAAGCCCTTGGGCAGCTTTGGCCCTTGGATGCCAGGCCCTGAATTTGTTGGATCTGATAGACCAGTGCCTTTTGTCTTATAGCTTTCCTTGACTTGCCTTTGTCAGATCCATAATTAGAATTCTAATTTTTAATTCCCTCCTTAAACTAATATAGGTTGAAGCTCTGTAATCTGGACTTCCCTAGTCTAGCAACACCCATGGTCTGGTATCGTTGGTGACCCTGTGTGTGCTCCAGGGCTGGAGAACTCAGGGGGAAAACCAGAGATGGGACCAAGAGTATTGCCAGACCAGGGAAGAATGGAACCCCAATAGTCCAAGCAGGAGAACCCCAGGGATTGATGGCTGGAACAGGGGAGACCCAGCACCCCAGAGCCCAGAGTAATGTAGCCCCAGGGACGAATGGTCTGAGCTGCAGAGCCCTGGTGGCCAGGAGTGGAGGGGCCAGCCACTGGCACTGGAGGAGCTGGTTGCTGGGAACAAAGGGGCCAGCATTGACTGCTCCTGGTTCTGCAAATTCCCTAGTCAGGTCCCAGGTCTACTGGATCAAGGAGATTCAACCTGTACACACTCTGTTTCCCGGTTGCTAATTTCCTTACTGTTAAACTATTTTTGAATGAGCTTAGAAATTCTGTGCTGGTTTTGTAAAAGATTTCTCGCCACCAGTTTCAAACAGTGAATCTGTAGACACTTCATGGACACCAAAGAACACCAATGTAGAAAAATATTAAATTGAACTTCCTGTATGTATCCCTAATGCCTTTTCATTCATAATTACAATATCTGTATACAAGTGATGACAGAAATGTCCCAGAATGTAGTCTATTGCCTGATTTAGATGCAGATTTTTTATTTAATGACTTATCATCCACCACAGTCAGTCAACAATGGATCATATTACGGTTCTATACAATACGAACATGGCACTTTTATTTGCTCACCATGTTGTCCATGAAACAATCATTAATAATATGAAGCTGTTCATACAGTGATCTGCAATTCTATTAATAAAGTTCATGTCAGGTTAGTTTACTGTCAGCATTTAGAAATTTACACAAACAGACGAGTATAATTGGTACACAAATGAATATGCATAAACAACATGTACGTGTATGCATAGTTATATCTAACGCTTTGTCTGCACTAGCACTTTTGTCATTTGAGGTGTGAACAAAACACACCTTAACGAATAAAATGTTACCAACAGAAGCACCAGTGTAGATAGCACTGTCGGCAAGACAACGTGTAAGGGGTGGTTTAATTATGCTGACCAGAGAGCTCTGTTCTGCCAGCATAAAGCAGTTACGCAGTAGACCTTAAAGTAGCATAGATGCAATGGAACAGCAGTGCTATTGTAAGGTCTGTAGCATAGACATAGTCTTATATAGACACAGAGTATATCTAATGTGATAGTTGAGACCATTATTGAACAAATTATGTTTTTTCAGTTGGTGTGTTGTCTGCCACCATGTTACAACTTTCTCACATTTTTTGGCTGATATTTGTAAAAATTGTGTAGAGAATAATAATTTTTTTTACTGTAGATTGTGTGAGAGCAGTTTAAAGAAAGTACATAGAGACATTTGGAGTCTTGCTTATTTTTGAAGTGCTTCGAGTTAATTTTGGGGAAGAAGCACCAAGACATTTTTTCTTTCCACATGATTTCTCTAATTCCAGATGTATTTTTATGGTCTAATCTGCTGCATTTGAGCTTCAAAATCTACACCTAATCCAGACAATCCTTTTACCTTCTTTCTAAATAAAAATATGAGGTAAAACGTGTCTGCAAAAATACCACACTCCACTAGTATCAAATAAATCCAAAACATTTTACATGTTAGAGAAACCAAGGTTGGAAAAGATCTATTCAGCCACACAAATAGAATATATCAATGCAGGGGTGGATGAGAGTGCCGGAGGCCCCCCCCCCCTTTGACATGGCGCATGCATGGGGCTTCTGCAAGCACGGGGCCTGGAGCAGCCGCCCCGCTTGCCCTGCCCCAAATCCGCCGCTGTCTCAATGGGAAGAATAATGGTTGTATGTCAGTCTGGACAATAGATTTCTTAACTCTCCACTAATTCCACTGTATGCACATCCAGGCTACGTCTACACTGGCATGATTTTCCGGAAATGCTTAAAATGGAACAGTTTTCCGTTATAAGTATTTCCAGAAAAAGCGCGTCTACATTGGCAGGATGCTTTTCCTGAAAAGCACTTTTCCGGAAAAGCATCCGTGCCAATGTAGACGCGCTTTTCCGCAAAAAAGCCCCGATCGTCATTTTCGCGTTTGGGGCTTTTTTGCGGAAAAGAAATCTGTGCTGTCTACACTGGCCCTTTTCTGGAACAGTTTTCCGGAAAAGGACTTTTGCCCGAACGGGAACAGCATAGTTTTTCCGGAAAAGCACTGATGATATCTGGAGATATTTAAGAACAGGTTAGATAGACATCTGTCAGGGATGGTGTAGACGGAGCTTGATCCTGCCTTGAGGGTGGGGGGCTGGACTCGATGACCTCTCGAGGTCCCTTCCAGTCCTATTATTCTATGATTCTATGATATTACAGTAGATCGTCAGTGCTTTTCCGGAAATTCAAGGGGCCAGTGTAGACAGCTGGCAAGTTATTC
This sequence comes from Pelodiscus sinensis, assembly GCF_052426305.1. Taxonomy (NCBI): domain Eukaryota; kingdom Metazoa; phylum Chordata; order Testudines; family Trionychidae; genus Pelodiscus; species Pelodiscus sinensis. The sequence goes on from NC_143057.1 coordinate 86,959,168, forward strand.
CGGAAAAGCGGCTGATTTTCCGGAATAAGTGGCCAGTGTAGACACAGCCCAAGTGTTGTCTACCCAAAAAGGTCCTCTTTTTATTTTTTTATATTTTCTTGATGTCATCTTGCATTTGTCATAAATCTCCAGGTGCAATTACAATACGTTTAAAAAGTACCAAAATCAATTATACAAAATTACTGCAACAATACATGACACTGACAAAAAAGAATGTTCCCACATCTGTAAAAAGAAAATAATTATCTTGACTTAATCCACCCACCCTAGAAGAGTTTAAATAGTGTATTCTTCATAAGTTCATATGCTGTGTTCTCTAGTGTAGCATCAGAGCACCTTCTGATTGTACATGAGACAATGTTACTGACATCTGTCATTTGTTCTCCCATCCTCTCCTCATTGGGAGAAGTATGTGCAGAGAAGTGTAGTATTTTAGTGGGATGTTTGGTCATTTGTGTTTAATGTATCTGTTTCTGTGTATTTATATGAGATGGGGCAATGTCAAAAAAAATTGCCTTGTCTTTGTAGTGGTTAGATTTGTCCTTAGTTCCTGTGGGTGTTCATTTCAGATGAGCCCCATAGAAAGTTCTGTCTCCTGAACAAATGAACTTTTCCCTCATTTTAGAGTGTTGTCATGCAGAATCTTCATTCCAGAGCTTTACATATCTTGGGCCCAGGCTATGGAGCATCTTTAAATGAGGACAAAGACCTTGAATTTGATTCAAAATTTTATGGGAAGACAGCATAGAGAGTGGAAGACAAATGTGATGCTCTTGTAGTAGCCTGTGTTATCGGAGAGGCAAGCTGCAGCATTCTGTACTACCTGAAATGTCCTAAATGCTGACTATTTCATACTGCAGCCTAGCTGAAGGATAATAAAGGCTTGAGGCCAGGTCACTGGAGATGGTTGACAATATTACTTGCGGATGCTATTATGTGAGAACTTAGCATCTGTGAGGAACCCAAGACTATTCCTAAACTACAGACTGAATCGACAAATTGTGGGTGTGAACAGTTAAAGGAGATGGCTCTGTGGCTGCAAACTTTTCAAAATACTTTCTTCTCCCCACCATAATCAGTTCTGTCTTGCTTGGGTTCAGCTTGGACCAGCTATTCTTCATCCATGAACTCACCTTGTCCAAGCACCGAGCCATCTTGGTGGTAGCAGTATGGTTGTATCTGGTGAAGGATAGGCAGAACTTTGTGTCATCCGCATGTAATTGGCATTTGAGACCACGTGGCCTGACCAAATCACCTACTGGCTACTTATAGATATTGAAAAAGAGAAGCGAGAGAATTGAGCCTCGTGGGACTCCACTGGTGAAGGATCTGGTGGTGGAAGTGCAGTTTCCCATCACTGCTTGTTGGATGTGCCCCTCCAGGAAGGACTCACACCATTTTGGTGCTTTCTCCTAGACCCTTCCCACCCTTCTCAGGTGAAATAGCAATATTTCATGGGTAACAGGGCTGAATGCTGTAGAGGGGTCCAGGAGGATGAGAACAGATGTCAATCCTCTGTCCATTGACAGCAGAATATTAATCATCACTGCCAATAAAGCAGTTCCAGTTTCATGACCTGGCCTGATTCCAGTTTTTGCCAGATTTAGAACATGAGCTTCAACTAGATTAACTAGTCATTGGCCTTTGGCGATCTTCTCTATGAACTTGCTTCAACATGGAAGGTTTGGTTCTGAGAAGTAATTGGCTAGAACTGATGAATCTATGGGGGTTTTCTTCAATGTTAACTGAACTATTGCGTATTTTAAGGAGGAAGAGAAGATTCCTTCTCTGAAAGAAGTGTTGGCCATTTTGGTCAGGAGTGGCACACCATTTGCTTATGACTTTTTTCTCAAGCGAGGAAAGGCATCGGTTAGTTTCACAAACAATAAATATGATTGGGCTTTATAGTAGATCCTGAAGATCATTGTCAATTAAATTAATAGGGAAAGAAAGCTCACAGCCTAGGGACCCTCCTTATAATACACAGACTCAAAGGGTGAAATCTTAGGCCAGGATTTCAATTTAGCTGTATAAATCTTGGGACAATAAATCCTAAATAACCTCAGGTGATCTTATCTGTCAAGCAAGGTTCCTTCTAGGCTGTGCGGCAGCACAGTCCCACAGCAGCTTAATCAGCCCTGCCCTATCAGGCAGCTCCATGCACAGAGCCCTGAGCCCCTGGCTTGGTGGGGCTGATTAAGCAGCTGCGGGTCTGTGCTGCTGTGCAGCTTAGAGGGAACCTTGCTGTTAAGTGATAATACAAGAAAAGAGATGGCCTCTAGCACAGCCCAGTATAAACCAGTTTAAATAGCTTTATAGGGGGGAAACAAACTCCTTACATTTGTACTGACAAGTGAAAAGAAAGTCAGTGCAGCCTGTGGGGAACCAGAGAAACATGTTCCATGTTTGTCAGTTAAGCCAACAATTGATTACAGAGGCAGAAGAGACACCAGATTGTAATGCTTTTTAAAATGTGACCAAAGCTTACACATTTCAAACAACGTTCTCTCTGATTCATACCAAAGGCCAAGGGGAGAGAGAAGCTGTCTGTGAATGGGAATCGAAGGATAGGGGCAGAGTGACACTCAACAAAGACCGAAATGTGCAGTTAGCGCCAGGCTGGGAAAGAAGATCCCGGTGGTTTCTACCTGCTCATCAGCTTAATTCTGCACACTGTGGTAAATCAACCACTGAAAGATTCCCACATAGTTCCTTTAATGCAAATAGAATCCAATTTGTAGTCAGAAGAGGGAAAGTAACCAAAAACTGATTATAATTATGATTATAGGGCTCAAAAGAAGTATGTTTGCTATTTTACACCTCTCCTGCATAACATGCAAAACTGTATATAAAGAACACTTACTTTACTGAGTATTTTTGTTTTTTCAATAAAAGATGAGATGTAGAAAATGAAAAACTAGGGTTTTTTTTTGACATTTTATCTATAATTTTCTCTGTAAAATGGACACAACATAGTATGTAATGTTAGATTGATTGGGTCTAATGAAAAACAGAAATAGAAACAAGATTCAGTGTGTACTATTGCCAGGGGCCGAGGTGAAATGACAGGAGGTTTCCGTGCAGCGAGAGGCTAACTTATCTTTTAAAGCAGATCAAATCCTATAACCCCACACAAAGCCTTAGTAAATGGGCCTTGAACTGGGAACTTATGCAGTAAGAGTGAGGGATTGGAATCCTCCATCAGGTCAGAGAACACCTAGCCACTCCAGTAGCAGCTACACAACGCGCACATACATGAATTCATTGGCCACAATCTACGCCACCAAACCCTTACATGGTGATGGTGTACTCTGAAGCCCTGCAGATTTAATTGTAGTATGGTCTGTGCTGTATAGGTTCTTATACCATGTTTATCATCAAATTGTCTGATCACTGCTCTGCTGCCCACTTGTATGGAATCCTCACCACATGAGCTCCCCACAGCTTCCCCCTCTGTTCAGTGAGCATGGACTTTGTCTTCTATTTGTGTCCTTTGTGATTAGGTCTGATATATAATTATTTGGACTGAGTCCTGACCAATTTGATTTTCATAATACCTTGCTTTGCTTTTACTTGACTCTTTAAAGGGGGCAATAGTTCAGTGCAGATAAGCAATCAAGCTGATAGATGATTATCCAAAATATTAAAATTTCACAACTAGGAAAATAATGAGCTGGAACTCTCCTGATGATAAGGGGCTCTCGTGTCATATCTATTTAGGCCACTCAGCCTTTGGGCCAGAAATACCAAAGCGACAGCCTTTTTTATAGTAATTGGCCCTTTTTTATTTATATTATGGCAGCAGGTCAGTCAACATCAGGGCCCAATGTGTTTTGTGCTATACCAACATAGCAAAAGACAGTTCCTGCCCCAAACACAATGCAATCTAATTTAAGAAAAGATGCCACGAACAGTAGAAGTGAGGATAAGACCAATAGAAAGAGATAGTTACATAGATTCCATCTGTGCGCACAACTGGCCTGTTTCAAGATTTAAAAAAAATGTGTTTTAACTAGACCTGGCTGGAAAAATGCCAGCAAAACATTTTGTAATTAGAATTTGCCAACCGGATGAAATTAACATTTTTATCGAGATTGTTTGAGTCCACTGAAGTTCCAACCAAAATCAGACAGGAGTCTGTCAGAAACCTACTTGGTTATCTTGCCAGATCTTCAGCAGACTATCCAGCAGGCTGTTGGGGAGCTTAGGGGTTTCAGGTTTTAAAGCCTCTGGGAAGCCCACCCTGCAGACTTCTTCAGCATCAGAGATTCCAGGTCAGGGATAGATCACCATGCAGACTACTTCAGAGTTGAGGGTTGCAGGTCTCCTCCACATTCCCTTTCAGAGAGAATTTTGAATGTATGGGTTTTGTTCCTGATTATAATAAAATCAGATTTTGAAATACTGAAAACCTCCATAAAACAGAATTACCTCTCTCCACCTAACTATACAGTAGTCTTAACATTTAAATATGTAAAATATGTTATTGGTTTTCCCATCTGGTCTGAGTCATAGCCAAGCAGTATGGAAGTGCACAAAAATGAAAAATAATTATAATGATGGGGGAAAGTTAACCACATCTTTTATAGCTACAAAAATGTTCAAGTTTGGTTATAATTTATGGCAGAACTTCAGGTCAGTTCTTATTTTAGCTGGACCATTTCACGCATCCCTAATTTAAAAGCAGACAAAGGCATACCTTTGTAGCTATTAGATGAATTAGAAATATGGTTGATTTGTTTCCATTTTTAATGCTTCTATTGGCTGAATTATCTAGTTAATTTGTGCTTGAAGATAATTTTCTGCCAGGAACCCAGCAGACTTTTTTATATTGAATCTGTGGTGTAATCTACAGAGGTTTCGTGCATTTTATGAATATATGTACACATTTTTGTGCCCTTTTGTGTTTTTCCAGTCACATTTTGCCATGTGGAGGAAAGCAGCAGAATGATATATATCATCATTTTGTTATGTTTGTTTTTACACTGCATGCTTCTTAAGTTCCTATTTCTGCTCTATAACAAATATGTTTGTATTGAAAAATTAGAAAAAAAACAGTGCTGTGGAATGAAAACAACATAGCCATAGGTTCTGAAAGTGCCTACTATATTTGATGTAGAAGTGTAGAGAATAAATCTTTAGACCAATTGACAGGCAATTGTAAATTGCCAAATATTCTGATCTTGATTGGATTGTGATGTCAATATAAACCCCCAGATGGCATTATAACCTTGTTTTTAAGTCATTTGTTTCCATAATGCATGGATCTGATTCTGTGGTTTAAAAAGAAATTATCCTCGCTCTCACGGTAGATTTAAACAAAGAAATTACAGCAGTACTCTATTCTATTTATTTGAAAAGTTTCCAATTTGTGTATGTTTGGTAATTCAAATGCAGTAGCCTTAAATCCAAGCTTCAGACCTGATGGATGTTTAATGGAACAATGGAAATTATACTATCCTCTAGATATTAAAGTCCATAAGCTAATGATGTCCTGCAACAGCTATTCAATAAAAAATACCATTCAAATTTTAAAGATCATGATTACAGTAAAATTAGTTACATTTCAACAACTTTATGAGAAAAGTGTAAATCCAATTATGGCCAACATTTTACAATAGATGGATATTAACTGATGCTGTGTCACAAAGGAGTCTATATAGTATTACATATTATAGACATGAATACCAAAAGAGTTCACTAGGGTTCATTTTGCCTTGAAGAATATTTTGCAAAAAAAGTACAAATGGTTAGCCCCTTAATGTAATACATTGTGCCATCAAGCAGCCAAAACTGATGTAAATTGCTGTTCAACATGCATTGCTGTTCAACATGCATATTACATTGATATGTAATAAAATTATAGTTCAAAACAAATGTAATGGTAGTTTACAAGTCTGTCAAATTGTACTTGAGGAACAGTAGTAGGATATACTATCATCATAATCAGTCACATTCCTCCAAACAACAAAAACAATAGTGATGCCACATTAAGATTGTCACAAGGCAGGAAATGTGGAGTTAAGATTAAAAGCTAAACCTTCCATCTGCCCAATTGTATTTTGGCCTTAATATGATCAGCACAGTTGATGAGACATTTCACTATTCAGTTAGGGCCTGATCCAAAGCCCCAGTAGTCAATGAGAGTCTTTCTATTGACTTCAGTGGTTTGGGTCAAACCCAAACGCCTTGTCAACTGAAAGACTCCCATTAACTTACATGGATTTTAGAGTAAACCCTTGTATAACTCCACGCATGTGAGTTTAATAGCCATATTTTTAAGATTGGTACCTGAAAGTTTATGTTTGTTTCTACTGTCCAGATGCCATAGCATATTTACTCATTGTTACTTTACCACTTTTTTTCCAAACTGCTATTCATTGTCTCCTAGAAATGTGTACATTGTTAAGTGTAAAGGTTCTGCCTTTTTTGAATTCTTAGCCCTTTCTGAATAATAAAGCATTCTAATGAGTTCACAAAAAAATATTTTGAATGCCTTGATGCATTTAAACCATGTCATAAGAACATAAAAATGGCCATACTGGGTCAGACCAAAGGTCCATCTAGCCCAGTATCCTGTCTTTCAACACTCTCCAATGCCAGATGCCTCAGAAGGAGTGAACAGAACAGGTAACCATCATATGAACATTCTCCTGTCATCCATTTCCAGCCTCTGACAAACAGAGGCTAGGGACACCATTTCTACCCATCCTGGCTAATAGCTATTGATGGACCTAACCTCCATGAATTCATGTCATTAAATAGGATGTTTTTCCACTTCTTACTTCCTTCCGTTTGAAATATGAAACAGACCAAAATTACACAAATAAGAACATAAGAACGGCTGTACTGGGTCAGACCAAAGGTCCATCTAGCCCAGTATCCTGTCTGCCGACAGTGGCCAGCACCAGGTGTCCCAAAGAGGGTGGACCGAAGTCAATGATCAAGCGATTTGTCTCCTGCCATCCCTCTCCAGCCTCTGACAAAGAGAGGCCAAGGACACCATTTTATCCCCTGGCTAATAGCCTTTTATGGACCAGATCCTGTACTCTTACTCAAGCAATACTTCCTCTCAAATAATGAGTAAGATCAAGTCACAAAAGGGTCCCATTGTCTTAGGCCTTGAGCTCACAAATCCTTGCATGGAACACTGCAGGGAATGAAAAATTATTGGGTTCAAGGCACAAGTGTGAGCAGAGGTGACCAGTTGCAAATAGGTTTGGCACTAGATGTGGTCTTGCCACAGAACACAAAGCCCAAAACCCTTACTCTGTACATGTGATTAAAATGGTAAGAAGGGGCAGAAAATATGTACGTGTAAAAAAGACATGGGGCCTTATTTCTCTCTTACCGCAGTGTAAATGAAGAACAACTCTACTGATGTCATTAGAGGTAGACTGTCATAAAAACAGCATAAAAGAGAGAAGTCATATGGTCTTAACTGCAATCCTCTGACCTTAGTTAGGGACTCTCTTCTTTGGCTTTATTTCCATGACAACACAGGAATGGGTTAGCAACAGTGATCTCATAAATACAAGACTGGGTTCATTTCCTTCCTAAACTCCTATCTTGCCTAATGCTCGGTTTAAAGACCTCACTGATGGACAATCCACTACAAGCCCTGGCAAGCTGTTCCAATGAGTTAATTAATAGTCCTCACTGTTCTAAAATTATACCTTACTTCTTGATTGAATTTGTCTAGTCTCAACTTCCATCCATTGGATCTTTACGCTTTTTTTCTCTTAGATTAAAGAATCATTTCCTATTAAAAAAAAGTATATGTTTCAAACATGTGACATCGCATCTTGGGCTAGGCCTTCTACAATCTTAATCCCCACCTTACTGGAATGAGGTCAAATATAGAAGGGACTCTGTATGGGCACATTCTCATGTCATCAAGATTTGAATTGGCTTAAATAAGAGGATAATTTGGCCCTTTGGAGCCATTTCTATTTCTGTGCTGCTTTTGTCAAATCTTCCTACCTTCTTGAACTTTCTGCAGAATATAATGATGATGATGACTGGTAGAGTTCCCTTCATCTGGAACATTCCAAAATGACTCATGAACTATATACATACAGTGCCATCATAAAGCAGCCACCAGCAGAGTTGAGATCAAGCAGCCAAGCGTACAGTTGACTCACTAGGAGGACAGGGAGGGAAACAAGCCAAGGGATGTTTGTCTACTCATGGTAGTTTGGAGGAGTAACGGTAGTTCGGAATAGGACGCCTAGTCCAAACTACCTAGTCCGTGCCGCGTGTAGCCGCGCAGCACGGAGTCCGCGCTAGCGGACATTTAAAAATGGCGGCGCCCAGCAAGATACAAATGAAGCCCGGGAAATTCAAATCCCAGGCTTCATTTGCAACTCCGGTTGCCTACATTACCACCCTAGTTCGAACTAGGGTGGTAGTGTAGACATACCCTTACTTCTGAATCAGCCTGGACTACTTGCTCTTCAGCATGCATGGTAAGGGCCAGATTGCCACTGGTCTCTGCATGGAAACACAACAGGGAGAGACAGGAGGAAACTTGACTTCCCTTTGCATTCCTTCTCACTGGGTCATGCAGAACACAGATAGTGCTGTGCACACAGTAAGCCTTGCTCCCTCCTGATACACCTGGCACTTTGTGCCAGAAAAGAGGTAGGGAGATATCAAGATCATAACCCTCCCTGAATGGGCTACCAAAGTTGGCTGAATGCTGAGAAAATGATAGCTGCACCCTGTCTGACAGTGGTGCAGCTGTCCTGGTGGCATGTGCTGATCAGGAGCTCCCAGGAAAATTCTGGCTGCCTTTAGTGCACCTGAGGGCTCCAGCCTTATGGTTTTAATTTTTATCTAAAAATGCCTCGAGTGTAAATCATATAGAGAGGAGATGGAGAATGGGAAATATGGTGGTTCTGGAAGGAGGAGCACAACTGTGAATTTTAAAAAATCATGTGCCAACTTCTTATTTTCTTCTCCTTTGAGCTTTTGCTGGTTCCTGCACAATGTAAATGTGTTTCCCATGTGAGAATTTCCAATACATTAACAGCTCACAGATTTAAAACAGCAAAACTTCCTGGCTTTAGTTTACACATGAACCCACTTGCTTTGAGAGCCCAATCAGAGACACTTGGGCTTGATTTTCAGAGGCCCCTAGTAATGTTCCCTCTATTTTTGTCCATGTGTGGAATAAATTTTGTTGTGTGCACAGAAGCATGTGCTGAGGTGCACCACCAATAGAAACACATGCTGCCAACTGTGGATGGCTATGGGTGCTCTGCTAATCAGCTGGGTAGCATCTGAATCTCTCCTGACTGGCCACCCAGGGATCACTGGCTCCTAGCACCTTCTAATCCAGGTAAAGATGCTGGGAGCTGTGGTTGCTCAGCGCTGCTGAAAACTGAGAGCTAATATCTCAAGTTAGATATCCCAAATCCAGGCCCAGCCAAAGACTGTGCGGGGCCCAAGGCAGCATGCTGAGCCACACGGCCGTATGGCTGCTGGCTAGGTGTGCAGGGCTGGGAGCTGAGCAGCGCGAGGCCCTGAATACGCAAAGCCTTGGAGCCCTGAATGTGCGGAGTTCAAGGTGACCACCTCGTTCGCCTTGCCCAAAGGCCGGGCCTGCCAAAATCAATGGCCACATTTGGAAGCTGTGACCTGTGTCTTGTTGGAAGCAAAGAGCAAGCAAGTCCCTCTCCCCAACAGAATTGTTCATGCTCTATTTGACTTTTGAGCTGATCTGTTTGTTCCCATTGCCGTGATTTTTTCTTGAAAAGTATGAGTAGAAGGAAGGCAGATTGCCTCCTTTTCTCTCTGGATACAGTCACCGTTATTGCTACTCATAGCCTTGGCTATTTGTTCTGAGTACCCAGAATCCCACTGCTTGCACTTCCTTCGCCAGATGCCATTCACACCTGGGGTGAACTGAACTCAGTGTGAGTCTAGCCACTGTTTTCAGTGGGACCAGGATTTCGCCCAAGCAGTTTTCACTGAAGTCAGTCTGAGCTGTGTGAGTGTATCTGAGAGCAGAATTTGGCTGCTTGAGTGTAAGGTATAAAGGACTTAGTAACACCAACCTAGAAGAGGCCTGGCTGGGCAGAGAGGATGGGTTATGCTGGCTCCTGCTTGCTCACTACTGCTGGTTGGAAGTAGGGATGGGAGGGGTGTTAGGGAAGGGAGATGGGGAGGCACATATTGTGCCAAAGAGTTGATGCTAAGCATGTTCTTTGGCTGCGTAGAGACATCCTGCCTGATTTCAGCATTCTGCTGTATGAGCATATGCATGGCTTCCATTTGCACATCCACACATTCACACACACTGCCAGTCGTCACTGTGGTTTGGGTGCAAAAATCACATGATGTCCCTTCAGATGTTATGCTTTATCAGCTGTGGGCAAGAGAGAGCTTTTGGGAAAATGACACTGGACAAGAAAACAGAATATTCCTGTATTATTATTTGGTATCTAAAACATCTTTCATGTCAGAATCTTGCCTTGTTCCCCTCACTCTTTTTTCCTTTGCTCCAGCTATGGGTGAGTGTTCTCCCTGGTGTCCGAGACCTATGAGGTATCACCAGCTAACTGAATGCTATGTTTAAAAAAATAAATAAACCTTGCAGAAGCCCAAGCCCAGCTGATGTCCCACCTCTACCAGCCACCCTGGTGCCTCTGTCTTCTTGTGAGTCAGACAAAGATCCTGTCAAATCCAACTAGATTGGTGCATTCAACTGAATACCCTTACTGACCTGCTCTATTCTTCCAAGAGATTCCCCCACCCACACCTGCTCTTGGGCCAGACAGGGCTTGGGTCATTTTCCCAATTTGTGAATGCCCTTAGACCACAAGCTGGGATTTTTAATGTGTTTACCTTGTGTATTGAACAGTAGTTTCAAAGGTCTGGTTAATAAAACCCCTGGGATTTACCTTCAAAACACAGTGTTTGCTTTAACTTTCCTGATGGTGGATTTACTTGGTTTCATGACACAAAAATTACTGGATGCTGGTGTACAAAGGCCTAAGCAAACAATACTGGGAAATTCAATGTTAACCTTAGAGATCTTGATATAAGAAAACAGCACTTTGCAAGGTAAGGGTCTGATTAAGACCCATAGATTTGGAGATGCAATCATGGAATCAAGAGCAGGCAGAGATGATGGGGATGTTATTTGGGGGCCCTTGATATGCCATGAGCATCTCCCTGGCTCTGTCCAGCAAGCAGCAAGAGCAGGGGGATGCTTCCACATTGGTCAGGATTCCCCACTGCAGTGATTATACTGCCTGTGGTGCTATTGGCCACTCACCACTGTGTATTAAGGAAACACAAGAAGGCAAGTTATGACAAGCTCTTTAACTTAGCTACCCCTCAATCATCACTTTGTGCTAATGTATGCAAAAAACCCAGCAAACAATGATTTACATGAGGTTTGCTGAACACTCCTTCCAGATTTGCTCATAGGTTGGGCCAGGTTCACTCATTGCTAGGTCCAGCATCATTCAAAACATTTGCCAACAGTTCAAAAACCACAACAAATATTTGTGGGACTCTCATCTCTGGGGCCGTGTCTGCACTACAGATAAGCTTGAAGCAGCCACAGTTGAACTTCCAGGGTTTGAATTAATGAAGACACACTAATTCAAACTGAGAGGGCACTCCCCTCGATGCCAGTAGTCCTGCTTCTAGGAGGCGTAAGGGAAGTCAAAGGGAGATGTGCACTCTTTGACTGCCCGCAGTGTGGATGGTGCCAAAAGCTGAGTTCAGATACTTCAACTTAAGCTACACAATTAACATAGATGAAGTTGCATATCTTAATTTGAATTTATCCCCTAGTGTAGACTAGGGGAGGAAACAGAAGAGAGTAGCCAAAATATGGCTCAGATAGAAAGGATTGTATGGGCAACTAAGTGGAAGCTCCATCCTGCAATCCCTGAGCAGATCCCAGGATTGAAGTACATTCTCTAGCCAAAGGGCAGCAACTGCTCCATATGTTGGTATCACTGGCATCCCCAGCACTTTTCTCCAAGCTGAATTATCTAGAGCTGGCACAGTTAGTCACAGACCTGCCTTACCCAATTTCCCCGGCCAAGGGGCTTCCAAGCATGGTGAGCCTCACAAGAGCCCCACTGCCAGGTAGAGGGCAGTTTCACATGTTCATCTAGTGCCATTAGCAAAAGGTGTAAACGAGCAATTTAAATTTTAAAAAAAGGGGGGGGTAATAAGGGTATGTCTACACTACCCCCTTAGTTCAAACTAGGGGGGGTAATGTAGTCATACGGAGTTGCAAATGAAGCCTGGGATTTGAATTTCTCGGGCTTCATTTGCATAAAGCCGGCCGGCGCCATTTTTAAATGCCAGCTAGTTCGGACTGCGTGTCTACACGCGGCACGAACTAGCTAGTTCGGATTACGCTTCCTATCCGAACTAGCTGTATGCCTCGTGGAACAGCTCGAGGTGTACAGCTAGTTCGGATTAGGAAGCCTAATCCGAACTAGCTAGTTCGTGCCGCATGTAGCCGCGCGGCACGCAGTCCGAACTAGCCAGCATTTAAAAATGGCGCCAGCCAGCTTTATGCAAATGAAGCCCGGGAAATTCAAATCCCGGGCTTCATTTGCAACTCCGTATGACTACATTAACCCCCCTCCCAGTTCGAACTAGGGGGGTAGTGTAGACATACCCTTACTGAATAATCCTGGCCAAAGTGACCTGTTGTCCCATTCAGCTCAGTGCATAGAACTTTTTCATGTTCATGTTCACACATGGTGGCAGGCAGCTGGCCATTCCAAAAGACCAACCTGGCCACAAGTTTATGCATGCTTATATTCAAGGTGATGAGTCCAGCAGCTGTAGTCCTCTCTCAAAAACAGGAATCCAAATGACCTCGTAGACTTTCCATATGTGTGCTTTCCTGCCGAGAAACTCCTTCATTTAACTGAAAACAATTTTGGAATCACATGGTCAACCTGTCCTTAGGCCCATGCAGGGTTACCTGACTGAACGACCATGAATTATATTATTGGCCTAGTGGTCTAGTGACAGCACAAGCAGCTGCCATGCCAGGATCCCTGTTTGGGAGCTGAGCTGAATCTTTCATTCCCTGGACTGGGAGTGCTGTACAGTGTCCTCTGAGGTGGGAAAGAGTATCTTGTACTGTTCTTGAGCAACCCCTCCTGGCTAACTGAAGCAATGGTTGGGGCATAGCCAGGAAGACATTCATTATGATATAAGGCAGTATGCATGAGGCATTCCAGAAGAGCCCTTGAAACAATGAATTATATAAATCAGGCAATAAAATGTATCACTGATTGAAAAGCTTGTTCAAATTGCTCTCAATATGATTCATAAACTCTTCATGCAAATTCATGTGTTAGGATGAGCACAAAAAATTAGAAAGCTAGAATAAGATTAATTTAAATGTAAAAGACATGGTTGTGAATATTAGGCTCTTATACCGCTAGCACTAACCCATCAGATGTTAACAAAATCTGATATGCAACAGTTTTACATATCCCCTTGTGGGAGAAAGATCAACTTGCGAACTGCTTTATAAATCAGCCACAGTGGTAGAGTTAGGCTACTGTATCTAAATGGCTTTTAGATATGCTTCCTGTTTTAAGCTACCATATTTACAAATGAAAGCTTTTGCAAACCACGTCTTTTAATATAATTTGCATATTTAGTAATACATTGATTAACATTAAACACGGATTATTGCAATTTATTTCAGAAACAGATGGGATGCATTAAATGAAAAGCCAGCACATTTAAATAGAACAGCCTCACTGGCTGACGACTAATGAATGATGAATACAAAAACTTTGTTAATTGACAAGGCGAAAAAAGCCCTTTGTGCTGATTCCTTTTCAAGTGCGTTCCTCACTAGGGGTCTTAACAAACTGGTAATAAAGTTAATTTTAAATGAATACAGTAACTCAAAGGTTTGGTTCAATTTAATGAAAACTGAAGCACAGATGCAACAAAATCCTGACAGTGGGTTTCAAATGAAGGGGGAAAAGCTGTTCTGATAAACTTCTGACTTCCCTCCTAACCATTTTTCCTCTACCAGGGCCACCCTGCCATCTTTCTCCTCATAAAGTAAGGATGTATCTCTGTTTGCCACTAGATGGCAATGTACTATAACATACATTTTTCTCTTTGGGGGCTCCCAGGAAACTCCAAAATCTAGGAGAAAACTAAACATCAGTTTAGTGATCATATTTTTGGAGTAGCCATAAAGCACCTGATTCTGAGCTTGTTTCCTTTAGAAAATACTTGATCATAGTAACACCCTCACATAACCCCTTTTTCCCTGTTCTCTATAATAAGCTGTGGAGTTCCTTAATGAATATAAAAAATGAACCACGGACACATCTAGAACGGCAATGAAATCTCTATAAGCCCTGGTCTATACTAGGACTTTATTTATAAATTCAGCCCTATGGGGGTTATTTCTAAGTGGAGCATTCACTCTACCAAGCCTGTTATTTTGAAATAATGGCCGCAGAATTTGAAATCTGTACTCTTGCTTTTCATCAGGAGTAATGCTAATTCCAAAATAGTTATTTTGAAGTAATGGTGGTGTGGTGGGAGTAAATAATTACTCCCCAGAGTAATTCAAACTAATTACTCCCCAGTGCATCCTGGGGCTCTAAGTCTGAGGTAGCGCATCTACACTAACAGAGTTTGCCTCAGACTAATTTCGAGGCTTCCCTCTAGTGTGGACATGTTAGTTTGAATTTTTTTATTTGGGAGTTAAGTCAGAATTTAGTAATTTCAAAATACTTTCCTAGTGTAGACATGGCCTAAGTGGATGCTATTAGTCACCTTTAAGCGATATTCCCCAAAAAGGCACAGAGATTTGTCCTTATTTAGAAAAATTAGTTTAGTTTTATGTACAATTAATAAAAGAGCCAGTAATTTATCAAAAACTGATACAACTTAGTTAAAAGAAAGTAAAGTTTTGCAGTTCATTTGGTGCGTATGCAAGTCATCTAGATGTTATTTTAGTACCTGTCAAAATTCCTTAATCAGCCCAGGAGGTTCTCAGACGTGTAAGTAGAGAGTCCCAAAGATGGTCAGTTCTGTTTTTCCAGCTCTGATGGTTATGTTCTGATCTAGGAGTCTATTCTCCTACTAATATGCATGTGTAACACCCATGATTAGTATCTGATAGGGAAAAAGGATGGACACACACACGAATACACATAGTAATAGGATGCCTAACATAGTGAGTGGTAGCGGAAATGGGGTAGGTTTAGAAGGCCTGATGAAATGCATCCTAGAATACTCAAGGAGCTGATAGAGGAGTTATCTGAGCTTTTAGCTAACATCTTTGGAAAATCATGGAAGTTGGGAGAGATTCCAGAAGACTGGAAAGGGCAAATATAGTGCCCATCTATAAAAAGGAAATAAGAACAACCCAGGAAACTACAGACCAGTCAGTTTAACTTCTGTGCCAGAGAAGATAATGGAGCAAGTAATTAAGGAATTCATCTGCAAACATCTGGAAGATAATAAGGTAACAGCCAGCATGGGTTTGTAAATAACAAATCATGTCAAACCAATCCGATAGCTTTCTTTGATAGGATAACAAGTCTTATGGATAAGGGAGAACCGGTGGACATGGTATACTAAGACTTCAGTAAAGCATTTGATATGGTCTCACATGACATTCTTAACAATAAACTAGGGAAATATGACCTAGATTGGGGCTACTGTAAGGTGGGTGCATAACTGGCTGGATAACCATTCTCAGAGAATAGTTATTAATAGCTCAAGTCGTGCTGGAAGGTCATAACAAGTAGGGTTTTGCAGGGGTCTGTTTTGGGACCAGTTCTGTTCAAGATCTTCATCAGTGAGTTAGATGATGGCATAGAGAGTATGCTTATTAAGTTTGCAGATGATATCAAGGTGGGAGGGATTGCAACTGTTTTGGAGGATAGGGTTATAATTCAAAATGATATGGACAAACTGGAGAAATGGTCTGAAGTAAATAGGATGAAGTTTAATAAGGACAAATGCTAAGTACTCCACTTAGGAAGTAACAATTATTTTCGCACATAAAGAATGGGAAGCAACTGTCTAAGAAGAGGTACTGCAGAAAGGGATTTAGGGGTCATAGTGGACCATAAGCTAAATATGAGTCAGCAGTGTGACACTGTTGCAAAAAAAGCAAACATGATTCTGGGATGCATTAACAGGAGGGTTGTGAGCAAGACACGAGAAGTCATTCTTCCACTCTCCTCTGCACTGATTAGGCCTCAGTTGAAGTATTGTGTCCAGTTCTGGGCACCACATTTCAAGAAAGATGTGGAGAAATTGGAGAAGGTCCAGAGAAGAACAACCAAAAATGATTAAAGGTCTAGAAAATATGACCTATGAGGGAAGACTGAAAGAATTGGGCTTGTTTAGTTTAGAAAAGAGAAGACTGAGAGGGGCCATGATAGTGGTTTTCGAGTATCTAAAAAGGTGTTACAAGGAGGAGGGAGAAACATTATTCTCCTTGGCTTCTGATGATAGGACAAGAAGCAATGGGCTTCAGTTGCAGCAAGGGAGGTCTGGTTAGACATTAAGGGTATGTCTACACAGCAACATTATTTTGAAATAACTTAGTCCGCGTTTACATAGCAGGCAGTTATTTCAAAGTAATGTTGAAATACTGTCAAGCTGGAGGACTTCTTACTCTGACTCCTATAGCCCTCATTGTGCGAAGAGTAAGAGACGTTGGAGGAAGAGTGCTCTATTTCTAAATAAGTGCTGTGTAGATGCTCCCAGTTTTGAAATAAGCTATTTCAAAATAAGCTGCGCAATTGACATAGCTCAATTTGGGTAGCTTATTTCGAGTTAAGCCTTGCTGTGTAGAAGCACCCTAAGAGAAACTTCCTAACTGTCAGAGTGCTTAAACACCAGAATAAATTTCCTAGGAAAACTGTAGAATCTCCATCAATGGAGATAGTCAGGAGCAGGTTAGATAGGCATCTATCAGGAATGATCAGGTGCTTGGTGCTGCCATAAGGGCAGGGGACTGGACTCAATGACCTCTTAAGGTCCCTTCCTGTTCTAGTATTCTATGGTTCTATGATACCTATCCAAACTATGCAGTCAGAGTCTATGAGTAAACTTTCCACATAGAGTAAATGTGTTTATTTTCTTTGTTAGTTATACAACAAATCACTGTGTTAGGGCACATTCATTCAGATCCTTGTGGGAGTGGGGACTGCCCCTCTTGCAGGAAATCCTGAATGAGGGGACCAGAAGGAGGGAAAATGTTACCAGGGTTTGTCTTATTGAGCTTTCCAAGGGCCGATGGACATCGTTTCAGAACAATTCAAGATGGGGGGAGGGAAGCAAGCAAAGTTGTGTCAGCATCTAGAACATTACAAGTGATTATATTATATCCTGCAAAGTCAAGAGGGGGGCAAAAATGGAAGACGTAAAAGAGCATGTAGACCTATGAAAAGTTGGGGGAAGGGACTACTGCCCCTCTTATCCTCCTTGTCCTGTAGGAAATAACACTTCTGAATTTTCCCCACATTGTTCCAAGGGGAAAGGCCAGAGTTTGTGGTCCCATAGAATGACCAAGGGTACCAAAAACCTGCAAATTCCCTGAGATCTCATGGGATCTGCTGGAAACCTTGGTAGCCCAGGCAGAGGATTTGTGCCTGCACATTTGCTCTGGCCTTTTGCTTCTACTCCACTTCTCTAGCAATGTAGTTCCAACGGTTCCCCCATCTGAGGTGCCCCACAAACCCCCTTGAGTAGAGTTCCCACAATGAGCAGGCTCTGAGCCAAAAGCTGCATCTCTTTGTAAGCGGATAAACCGCCAGTTGTCAAGAACAAAGCACTCCTCTCTTCAGTTCTGCCCCTGTCTTTCTGCTGCCCATTTAGACTCAGAGAGCGGCCCGCAGAGGCCCAGTGCTGGCAATCTGGCTAACCATCCCTCCCACCATCCCTGCAACAGAAGGGGAATGTACGTGCACAGATCCCCATGAAAAAATGACCTGGTACATTTCAATATAAGCTTTTGGAGTTGTACTGTATTCAGGAATAGATCTGATCTCTGCTACACAGCCTTACCAGAGGCAGACATACCGTTTTCTTGAATCAGGCCCTGCTATTTTAATTGCTTCATCTCAGCTGAATTATCAGATGGTAAAATGCTTTTTCTCCTTAACATAAATATCTTTATCTCTCTATCCCTATACCATCTTTTCCTTTATTTCACTTTATAGTTCTTCAGCGGTATATCATCCTATATATTAACAGGGGATGCATGTTTTATAGAAGCAGCTATGCAAAATAAATCTGTATTGTATCTACACTAAAATCTCTTTTAGATTAACCAACAGTTTTAAACACTCGGTTCAGTTTCTTATTATCCAGGATAGAAAATTATAAAAGTATCTGTATTAAAAACTAATCTGTATGCAAAGATTATCTTATGATTTATTTTTAGATATTAGATCTCAGTACCAAAAGAGAGAAATTCTTTGTGAAAATTTGGGTTTGCTGTGGCACAGAGCCAGAGTTTCAGTTACAATGTAAAAATTACCAAAAATTACCACCACCTTCCTTCAAAGTTTGATTAATACTCAAAAGTACTTAAAAGGTCAGTTACCCATTTCACTGCTATAGGGGATTACTCTAACATGACATGTTTGTCTCCGATTGTGAGTTGTGAAAATCCCCTGTATCCAATGTGTTTTGTTTGGATTGAGATGGCATGCAGTTGATGGCTGTGACCTTCATGGTGGCTTAGATCCCTGGCTGGCACTGATTTTTGATTTAGTGCCGATCTGCTGCGCTTGTCACAGGCTGCAAGGTGCTTTCCATGCACTAATGGAACAGCTCAAGGGCAGAGGGGCCCTGTAAATGTCTATCTCTCACCAGCAATGTACTAAGTAGAGAGCTGGGTTTTCTACATGTGAATGACAGACACTGAGATTGCATAGAGCGGAGAACATGGAGTTCTTCCACCCGGGCTGATGCTGGGAAGTAAATAAATGTAATTGTAAAAGCGCAAACTTATTATTCTACATGCCAGTGACTATATATGTTCAGTGTTAAAACAGAATACTAATATAAATACTTATAATAAAGCTTCATTTGATACCAGAGGCTAATGATATACAATCAATGTGCCATATTAAGCATCCATGTATTTCTATTGAAGTCAAGGTGTTTACACCAGGGATACATCTGGCTCTGTGCTAAAATTGTTGTTAAATCTTATTCCTTAGTGGTATAATCAGCAAAAAATGAATTTGCCCAAATCTCTCCTTTGTAAGAAACCATCAAATTATATTTCAAAGGTAAAAGGAGCCAAAGGTTGATCAGTTGCAGTCATATCAGCTAGTGATACAAATTTATCAGGGGCCAATCCTGTAGTCTTGATATAGCCAAAATTCCCATTAAACTCAATAGAAGTTGCAGCTGCATAAGACTGCAGAGTCAGGCAGGCCCTTAGCTTTGCTATAACAGTACATGACACTAACACAATGCAGTTTACTTTTTCTTATTAATCTCATATTCTCTGATCATTTTAAGAGAACGGGTCTTTACAGGAGATTATTCCTTGCACTATTTTTTAAATGAAAAAACACTCAATACATTTTATTCAGATTATTTGTAATTTCTAGCTATTAGATGCTAGCAGGAATTCTCAGATTAGATATATACAAAAATACAAATAAAAATGTGCTCCTAAATTAAAATGGACAAATCATACCATCAGTTTTCAAGCAGAACTCCCCTGTGCAATCCAAATGACGCAAAACTCACACAGAATTTGAGAAAAATTAGGAGTTTGCTTAAAAACTGATGGCAAGATATAGCCCAATCTATTTTTTCTCTTTAATCACTTTTTGCTGTCTTACCATCAGAGATTGATCTCTTTACTAACTAGTTTACTGATTTCTATTTCAAATGTTGGTTTAGCGATTAAAATAGCCATCACTAATTGTTTCAGGTGGGAGGCAGCCAGACACACTTCCATTCTAATTCCTGGTAGCTGAACACTTCATCTGTGTTGCACACAGATTCTTTTGAGGAGAGGGGGATGGAAGAGGAGCAGAGAGAAGATGAACTATCATCATGTAGTTAAAGCAAGGACTAAAAATCAAGAGATCCAGCCTTGACTCAGGGATCCAGCTGAGTGCTGATTCTGAGGACAGCCAGGGGCCCAAGAGCTGCTTTCGTGCTTCTCTAAACACTTCACCATTCATTTGATCTTGTAGAACTGGCAGCTGAGTCCCCACTGGTGAAATCACACTGAGTTGCAGTGCCTTTATGAGCCTTTTTCTTTGGTGCCTTCTGTGCAACCATTTCCTTTTCCTTTTGCTCACCGACGTTGCCTTTTGGGCCTACGCGAGTGCACAGTAATTGTAAGCTGATGGGATGACTGAGCAGAAACGAAACACAGCAAGAGGCAGTAAGGTCCATTCAGCAGGGAACAGCTCATATAGACATAAATCAAAAACTGATGGCAACCAAGAAAAGAAACAAGAACTTCCCCAGCCTATATAGGGATCCCTGCCTTTCCCCAGAGCCTGCTCCTCTCTTGAGGAGTCCTTGTTAAATCCTTCTGAAGGCATCTAAATCAGTTGTGTGAGAAATTAGCCCCCAGATCAGAGCAATAGCCTGTTGGGGCAATAAATCTGTAGCCTGTGCATGAGCTGGATTTCAAATCTTAGTTACTTGACTCCTGTATATGGCTGTATATGAAAACAGCACAAAGCTAATCCCTGAATGCAGTACTGGACTAAAGAATCAAGTCTCAGCCACCTCATTGCACAGGAAACTGGAACTCTTTGATAAGACCATTGAAGACTACAGAACAACTCAGCACGGTCTTAAAAATGTTGATGTGCCCAAGATAAAACTTTTATTTCAGCTGCTGTGGCACACTCTGGATCTTCACAAATTAATGGGGGAAAATCAGTCATAAACGCTCATCAGTGGTTTATATCACTAAGCACGATCATTTTTTCTGTGGCACTGGAGTCCTGAAGGGGAGTACCATAAAAGTGACATGGTTATGGACTAGGATCCAGCTCTGCAAATATAGTCTTTTAATTCTATAAAAGGGAATGAGATATAGTGAAGAGTAGATTTGACTGACACTGACCACAGTAAAACTTGTTTGAATATAAAGACATGCACAAATAGCATGTGAAAGGTTCTTTTTGCCTACAACACGGGGAAAAAATTGTTCAAGAGCACTTCATCTTTATATTAACTTTTCCTCTGTAATGCTGTCACAGTCAGGAAAACCTTGGTTCATCTCCTGCATAAGTGCCGGTTGCTTAACTTAAAGCTGCTATGGGACAAGCTTCTCAAAACATTTCTACCTTCCAAATTAGAACCTGGCAAATCTGTGTCTGATCCTTTTCCATATCTTCCAGGTTCTGCCTTCTTTCAGATTTCCTTATGTGCCAACTCCCCTCTACATTCTGGCATGCAGTGAAAAATCCAAGTTGTTAAATACCCATTTAACATAAATTAAATGGAAATGTTTCATTCCACTCTTTTATGTAAAAATAAAAATGTAATGTCTATAATACTTACATTATGTGAACCATAAATCCCTAAGATGATGATACACTCTGCAGAGGCGTCAATACATGGATTGTACAGCCCTTCAGAGCCAAATAAAGATTTGCTTTTCATGCTTGTTAAAAAGAAAATGTATTTTGTATTTGCCATTTCTTTACCTATACACAAATAAATAAGCTCAGACTCCTACAAAGGGAGCTATGAGCATTTCACTGGAACTCCACACAGGCAGAGAGGGTCTGAGTTGGACTTTTGCATTATTGGGGGGTCTAACATTCAACTGGCTAGAATTGCTGGAGAGTCTTAAAGTTAAACATATTAAAGCATTGTTCTCAGTCTTAATTTTACAAACTATTGGCCTTGCTGTTCTCTAGTGCAGAGGCATTTCATTACAACTCTGCGGATCCCTGCTTTCGCAGAATCCTTTCACTCTGTTAAAAGCATTTTGACACTCTGAGGATTATTCTTTCAGGATTCATAATCAATTTAACATTAACATTCATGTGAACTATTAATGAAATAATATTGAAAAAAGAAAAATGTGCCTACAATATTGCAACATTTTAATGCCTCATTAAAATCATTAGTAATGCTAATATTAAAGAACTTACTCCATCTTTCTGAGAACCCCAAAATAAATCATAATCAAATATTTGCTAACATACATTCAGAGAAATAATTTATATGTTACTGGCATATCAGAACCACATACTCTAAAGATGATTTAGTAAGGTCAGCCCATTAAACACTTGCAGCTAGTTCTGGCTTTGGAAACACATTGTATACAGCATGAGTTTATAATTTTCATTAAACATACTGAATATTGTTTGTTTGTTTTTATTTATGAGAAAAATATATAGTGAGCCTATCAGCCAGACCATGCTTTCTTGGAACTCTAGTTGCAAACAATGACATGCTTCACTGACCTGAATGACTTACAGAAGCCATTTATATTCAGTACTCTCATTTATGCTATCTTTAAAAATCAGTAAGAGACATATATTAATAGCAAGAAACTGGTAGGATGATTGCATCACTACCCATCTCCAGACTTATTGCAACACTTCATTCTCCATCAGTTGAACTGACATGGGAATGTAAATGTCATAAATAATAGTCATATAAAATTTTACTACATGTGTGAGTAAAGCAGGAAGGAACTGGTTCTCCACTGTTGTTGACCAGCTTTTGCATTCTGCCCTGCAAATCTTTACTTGCACAATCTTTATTCAAAGACACAAAAGGGTTATCCCCATGAGTAAGGGACTACAAGCTCAGATTCTTTATCTGGGACATATCAGAACCTTAACCACAAAGCATTTACTGGTTTACTGTTGAAGTCTTCTATCCCCAATTCATCATAGCACTTAAGCACATGCTTAAATCCCATTAACTTCAATGCTCTTTAGCACGCTTTGATTAATAACAGTACAAACAAAACTTAGCATATGGATGAGGTGAGTACTGAGCATATGGATGTGTGGGAGTACTGTTTGGTTCTTAGATCAACCCTAGCTGCTGTGGCATATAATCCCATTTTTGTAAACATGTATGATAAAATGACACATAGGATTATCCATTTGCTTTCCCTGATAGCTATTGCTAAATACATGACTGGTGAAATCCTGCTGTGGTTACTGAGGGGGTGTCTACACTACAGAGAAGATTGAAGCGTCCATTGTCAGTCCTCCAGGTTTTAAATTAGTGGGTCTAGTGAAGACACGCTAATTCGAACTGAGGCAGCACTCAGGTCGATGCTGGTAATTCTGCTTCCACAAGGAGTAAGGGAAGTTGAAGGGAGAGTGGCCTTCTTTTGATTTCCTGCAGTGCGGACAGCGCCAAAAGTCAAATTAAGGTACTTCAACTTCAGCTATGCAATTAATGTAGCTGAAGTTGTGTATCTTAATTTGACCTTATCCCAGAGTGTAGACATACCCTAAGAGGCCCAGTCCTACCAACGGTCCCATTAGTTAATATAGTGATAGAAATGTAGCCGTGTTAGTCTGGTGTAGCTGAAACAAAAAACAGGACTATGTAGCACTTTAAAGACTAACAAGATGGTTTAGTAGGTGATGAGCTTTCGTGGGCCAGACCCACTTCCTCAGATCAAATAGTGGAAGAAAATTGTCACAACCATATATACCAAAGGATACAATTTAAAAAATGAACACATATGAAAAGAACAAATTAAATTTCAGAACAAAAGCTCATCACCTATTAAATCATCTTGTTAGTCTTTAAAGTGCTACATAGTCCTGTTTTTTGTATTAGTTAATATGTGAGTAAGGGTTTGCATTTGCAGGCCCCCCATACCTTCCTAGGTCAAACTCCTATTGAAGTTAGTGATTTTGGCCTGAGTAGGGATTACAGAATTAGTCCCACAAGCAGGCTAGAGTATAGCAAAGCCTGTTGAGGATCAGTCCGCAGAGGTGATCCCCTGTCTTAAGCAACTACTTTCAAATACCCCCAATATTTCTAGAAAAATTCTGTTCAAGCTTTGTGCAAAATCCAGCACTGCTAGGCAACTAAATCTTGCTCATCCCTGGGTTTGTAATTTAGGGCTGGATTCTACTCCTATTGAATTGAATAGAAATGTTGATATTAACCCCAGTGTGAACAGGATGAGGCCTTTAAGACAGTTTTGTTAATTAATTAATTACTTTTCCTTAAAGTGAGGTTCTCATCCATGACAGAAAATGGTCTTCACCCCCCCACAATTATTTTTAACCATGGACATGGCTGTAGCTAACCCCCCCGGAATACAGATTTTATAATGAAAATATAATCAAGGAAGCTGAAAATATCCAGTGGCATCAGCATGTGAATTCAACACCAGAAAAGTATTCTGGAATTGTTTGGATTTTTTGTTGTAATTTATCATTTAGTTTAGATAAAGGGTTAATTTAGTTTTCTCTTAATATATTTACCCCACTGTGGTAACAAGCAAGCTCTCAGAATGATAAAGTCATCTGTTAAAAAATTCAGCTATGTCACCCTTAGCCATTCATGTTCCCTTCAGAGAGAAAATTAATTGTTCCAATCTACTAAACTACAAACGAAATACAGTCGACAAAGGGTGAAATATGAACATCAATGGTAAGTTTTGAATTTACCCTATTTATCTTGAATGTAAGATCTCATGACCCACTAAAATTCAGTTCACAGTGTTTTATGAAAAATAATGGCTGAAATTGAATGTCTTAATTTACATTTAATACAATTAAGAATGGTTTAAATTATGACTGATGAACAGCACACACAGATGTCAGTCAGTTTCATCAGAATAAATTGAAGTCGGTGTCAATGAACGCTCCACTGATAAATCCCACTTTACATAAAATTAATAAAAATAAGGAAATATAATCCTTAGCTAATTGCAAAATGTTCTGGAATTCCCCTGAATTTTGAAAAAGAAAAAAATGTGACTAGAGAAAACCATTAAGCAGTTGATGAAAAATTATATATATATACACAAGGTGCATTGCATGAAATTATTAAAAGTTCCATCCAAAGTATGCAAAAGTTTACAATAAGGAACTTTTCTAGATAGAAATATTTAGCTGCACAGAGCTCTGCAACCGGGTATTTGTAGAATCCAGTGAGAATCAGTCCCTGTGAGTTGCACTCAGCTTTCAACATCCTTTGAAGTTGGCCTGTTTCTTGTAAGCAAAGAAGCATTCTGCATGGCGTTCAGCATATTAGTTACATTTGATAATGGCTATCTCAGCTGATTGAAGGCCTGATTTTATTTTCAGTAAAGTCAATAGCAAAATTCTCATTGACTTCACTGGTGTAAAATTGAGCCCATAAAGGTTAAGGAATTGAAGCTGAGAGGGCCACATTCCAGTGGAGCCATGCATAGTCATCCCCACTGAGGAGTTAACCCAGAGGCGTAGCTGATGTTAGTACCCTTTAATATAGTCAAATATACTTAGATTGTAAGATGTCAAGGGCAGGAACCATCTTTTTACTGTTGTTTATACAACACCTAGCACAATGGAAACCCTTAGGCCACTGCTGCAGCCCAAATCAACAACAGTACTAAAAATGAGAGCTCTGAGTGGCTTGAAAATTTGTCTCTCTCATCAACAAATTATCTTCCCGCACCTTATTTCTCTAATATTCTGGGTCCAGCACAGCTACAACTACACTGCATGTAATGCATTGACTTAGCCCATGATCCTGAGACTTAAGCAACTGCATGCCAGGATCTTTTCATGTGTTTGATCAACGTTTTCCATTCCAGGGTATGAGGAGATGCATGGTTCTGTATTATGCATAAAGCAAATGTTGCTGTTTTTCAAACTAATATAAACTTTATGGGCCATTTTTCACTCTGTCTTCCAGGCGCAAACATCAAACATAGTTTGCATTGAAAACTCGATACTTGGCTCAAGAAGTAATTACAGTCTGATCCTGCAGTTCTTACTAAGGAAAAGAAAGCAAACACTGAAGTCAATAGGTTTTTTTTCTGAGTAAGGATTGTAGAGTCAAGCCCAATATATTTAAGTCTAAATACTCAGGGGGGAGTGGGAATCTTTTAGTGGAAGACAATGACAATATTTGTGCACAGAAAAATCAGGCTCCTATGCCTCAAAATCCTGCACAAGACAAAGACGACCCTAAAAGCTTCCTTGGATTTGTACATCACAGAGTGAAAAAAAGCTCAATATACCTTTCTATTATCTGGGTCCCAAAATCAAGGCCCTGATCCAGGAAATCACTTAAGCACATGCCTAACTTTAAGCACGAGTAGTCCGATGTGATTTCAATGGGACAGCTCCTTGCTTCCAGCTAGGCATATGTTTAAGTGCTTTCTCAGATCAGGCTCCCAGACTACCGAGTATTTATTTATAGATCATGAAAATAAACACAAAAGTCTTCAGGATGTTTCATACATCAGGTTAAGAAATAAATACTTCTACTGCAATGCAGTTGTGTTTTTATGTGAGGAAAAACATTATCTTTTAAAAATTGAACCTTGCATCTTTTTTAAATATTCACAAAGCAGTTTCTGACAAATGTATAACCAAAGTCTCTGTGAATATTTTATAGTTAGAATCTCCTAATTTCGTGGTACAAATTTAGAGCAAGTGGCAAAAGTTCAAGTTTGAATTAGCACTTAAATGCATATGGTATGTATTTTCCATAGGTAGATAATTACTTTCTACCTTTTTCAGGATATGCATAGTCCCCATTGTATCTCTTGCTGATGATACCAGATTAATCAGGATGCCTTAATTGTAAATTCAGTCTGGGTGAGGGTGTTCATTGTCTGTATGTTAAATAGTTGATTGTCCTGCCTGTCCTTTTACAATATGGCCACTGGGCCAATCTGTCCTAGATAGGTCAATTGAAAAACGAGTTATCCTAGAGGAGTTTGAATTATTTATGCATCCCCTTCTTTGCACCCAAAATCAAACTGACCCAGGGTTAGTCCCCCACAGCATCATGCTGTCATATTGACATTTCCTGTCCCTGTGAAATGTTTATGTTCTCATTGTATTCCAAATGCTAGACTTGCATTTCAGAAGTTCTGTACTGAATGTGCTGTTAACCTGAATAGCCAGACTGCTACTGAGAGGTGCTGAGCATTCTCAGTTCCCATTGAAACCAATGGGAGGCGCAGGTGCTTAGCTCTTCTAAGGATCAGATGTTAAAGCACTCGCTCTCTGCCAAATTTAACTCTTGAATCATGTCTGGGGAGTGTTGTGTCAAACCCACTGCATTTAATTATTATTTAATTATTATCAACAAATACTGCCAGGGTAGTAAACAAAGCAGCTATCTTGGGCAAAATTTTCAAAATTGTAGATGCCTGGCTCTGCACGTTAAAAAAACAATGAGTTCAGAAGTGCATTCAGAATTGCATGCAGTGTTAATACAATGTGTCTTTGCTATGCCCTTATTATCTTGTAGATATATACTGTAATTTATGCAAATAGACTGACTCCCAAATTCACCCTTGCAGTACTAGTTACTTTTCTAGAAACTACAGATGTAGAATAGTTTTCAAAGAATCAAACACATTAGAAAAGGAAAAAGAACTCTCTATAGCCCATCCCCTTCCCAATGCAGGATTGTACCTTATATTTCTTTTTACACTCTTATACTTTTAAATGATTTGCCCAATATAGTTTTAAATGTCTCATGTGATACGGTTTCACAACTTCCTAGGAGAAAGAGATTATTCCACAGTCATATTATAGATTTCACTGTCAGGAAGCTTTTCCTGATAGTTAACCTAAATTTTCCCTTTGTTAATTTCATCCTATTCTACTCTTTTGCCATCCTAAAAAATGTCTTACCATCCTTGGTATCCACCCTTCAAATATCTGTAGAGTATTACCATGTCCTCTCTACCTTAATCACCAGATTCATCACTTAGGCTACACATATTTTGTTTTATTTTTTTAGTCCTTTCTTATATATCAGTCCTCTTCATCGCCTTAATCACATTTATTGGTGTTCTCCATACAACGTGCCCTCTTCTTCAGACCCAGAGAGCAAAAGATACACGCACAAATGTTTCTTTTGAAAATAAATGCTCTGCATTTGGAATGTGGCTGATTTGTTAGCTTGCCATCTCTGTCCACAAATTCACCTCTGCAAGTTAAGCATATAGACAGAAATGCAAGTGAGGAAGGGAGGGGATGGCATTTGCATTTACTTTGTGTTGGAATGGCACAGAATGCTAACAAAAACTATTTTTGTTTTTTAATGTACATTTTTTCTGTTTGACTTTAAGAGATCATTACTCAATGTTATTTCTCAGACCAGGAATATAAGGCAAATGCTTTGACTTGATTTTAAAGACATTGAATTTTTTCTGCTGGTATAAATAGTATGGACACAGTAAAAGTACTTGAGAGAGCCTAATGAACCATTTCTTACACCCCATTACCTTTAGTCTGATATGACTGAGAGTATAGGCACTAATTATCCTCTCTTTCACAGACACCGACATAGATCTACAGTAGGTCTTAAAACACTATATTCCCTACAACTCTGAGCAGTTTCTCATGTAATACACTTTTGTATTTTTTTCTAATTGAAATTTAAATAAGAGGTATGCTACTTCCCATCTACCTGCTATTTCTCTTTAACTCTGAGTAGTAGAAGGAACATATATTTTATGGACAATTCTTTATGACAGTTTCACACAAAAAATGCAGTAGTATATGCCCAACCAAAGGGCAAGTCCTAAACAAATTAAAAGGCTTGCCTTTAAAGAACAGAAGTAACCATACTAAAGCTTGCTCTGAGGTCTGCATGGATGGCTCTTCATACAGTAAAAGTCCTAAGTACAGAGAATCCAGTGCATGTAAGTACTAAAATCGGAATAAAAAATCCACAGCGGCACTGAAATCATAATGTTGCTTTTCATAGGTTGGTTCTACTCCTCTGTGTAGAGGCAGCCAAGAACAAGGCTGAATCTTTCCATACTGGGACACCTGAAATCATGGTCTATTCTGCACTCCTGAATGCAATTGTTGCAATGCCGTGTTTGACAATGAGAAATGTCCCCACAATGCCAATGGCTAGGTTTTTGTGGACAGTTACTGTCTCGGATTGAAATGCTCTGGGTCAGAAAGTGCTCTTATGTACTTGAAATTCTAGCAGCTGTTGGCACATTAATAATACAATGTATTAGCAGTAAAAAATCTGACACATAACACTTGGGGGCAAAGTCTACTCTCTGTTCGAACCAAGCTAGATTTTCACTAGTGTAACTGAGAGCAGAACTTGAACCTTTATTTCACTGGCAGACAGAAGATGGCATTTTCTGCTGGTTAACGAGGAAACACTTGGAAACATATGAGCTGCATATTGGGATGCAGATGGTTCTATAAGACAGTAGATACATTTACAAAGGAGACATGTAAGGTCACTGGGAACCATCTGTTTTAAATATTGAAATGTCCTTACACTGAACGTATGAGTAGTTTTGCCCTGGACTTGTAATATTAACCATCTACCAATTTTTTATAATAATGATGAAACAAAAGAAAAATGGAAATGTGGGGGACAAGCCATGGTAACCAATTTACAGCACCTAAGCCCTACATAGTCAGCTCAGAAGAAACTCTAAATATCCAAGGGCTTCGGAAACAGATCTCACCAGTGCGATGATGCTATCCACAGCTTTGTGGCTGCTTGTACTGAGATAACTAGTCCAAGTGTCCAGTTGTGCAGAAGTGGCCGTTCAAGGATATAGAGGAAGCAAAGAGGAGGATAGGAATACAGTTGTATAAGTTGTTTGTGATGCTAAAGGATGGCATGGCATCTGGAACTGTTGGGTGGACACTCATTGGTATGCTTTATAAAGTGAAATAAGGAATGATTTGATAGCCTTTGTACGTATCAGACCGACACATTGATTTACCGTTTTCTTGAATGTTCTGGCATTTATTTTTTGTTCTTTCCTCTGTATCCTAAGTGAAATTTTCACCAGTGCACAGGGCCAGTATCAACTGTATTGACCACGTAAGTCCCACTTAAGCCCCATGTTGATTTTGTGTGGGCCACCTGTACAAAGATAAATTTCACTCAGTGACAGTAGTCAGTTTCAGTAGGCCTCTGTGATCACCACTGGAGGCATGTCTACATTGCATTCCTCTTCTGAGAGAGGAATGCAAATGCAGACACCCAAAATTGCAAATGAAGCGCAAATTTGAATTTCTCATGCTTCGTTTGCATAATCGTGGACTGAAGAGTAAGGGTTAGTTCGAAGGAAGCGTTTTCTCTCGAAATAACCCCGCGGGGACCACGTTTGTTGTCTCTAAAGATGCTATTCCGGAAAAGCAGCAGTCTGCAATTATGCAAATGAAGCACAGGAAATTCAAATCTGCACTTGATTTGCAATTTCGGGTGTCTGCATTTGCATTCCTCTCTCGGAAGAGGAATGCAATGTAGACATATGGGTTACTCCAGTTTTATACCAGTGTGATTGCATTGATTTCAGTAGAGCTATGCCACTTTAAAATTGCAGCAAGAGTGATGAATCTTACCTATTATTCCTAAATCATCCATGCTAGATGGATATCACTGATAGCTGGTGACTGAGCACTCTGATCACTCCTACTAAAGGAATGATATGAAAGTACATTCTAAAAACAGTTTGATTTTGTTTCATTTGATGTCGGGAGGACCAGACTCACCTGCCTAATTTCAAACCAATTTGAACATTACAAGGTTGCAGATCTGAATCAAACTTGAAATGTATTGTGTTTGGGTTCATCTTAGGTAAAACTATGAGAAAAGGTGGCAGCCAGGCAGTGATGGGTCAGAGTGAACAAAATGAAAAACAGATGCAGAGACTGGAAAAAGCAGTAGCATGGGGAAGAGATGTTCCGATACCACAATAATGGGGGGTGGGGATGGAGAGAGAGAAAGAAAGAAACAAAGAGAGAAATTATGATAGCTAGATAAAAGAAAAAACATCAAATGGAAAAATAAGTACAGATTATACAGTATCCACTTACGCCATGATATCTCTCAGAGACTTTTTCTATCCCTGACAGCAAAAACTTCTTCTTAGCTAGAAAAATACTTTTCACTGAACTATTCTTGGAGGAAAACACACTTGAGTTTTAATTACAGGAGGGAAAGATGCTGCAAACTTGAACTAGTTTTGTGAATGCTGCTGGAAAATGTGGTTCACGATATTCATAACATTTCAAATTCCACACGGTCGACCCATCCTTAGTTTCTGTGCTATGGGACATCACAAGTGCTTGGTAGCAATGACATAGCAAACATTGAATCATGCTAGAGAGGGAGGAGCCTGAGAACAATATAATTTGTCTGCATCCAGATAACCTTACCCATCCATTAGAGACAGGAAAGGGAATTTAGAAAATGAGGGGTGGGTGCAATAAAGTTTAAAATGACACTTTAAGTCTCTAGGTTCCAGATGTGTTCTAATGGCAGTCTCTGTTAATTATAAGACCACCTTCAGCCTGTTCCAAATGTGATAGCACCATAAAAATGATAGAAAGAAAAGACCTATCTGGTAATCTAGTTTATGCTGCCACTGACACAGGATAGTTCCTTACAGCACCAATTTGGAGTGCTCTATTCAGTCCTATTTTAAATTATTATTATTTCCATAACTTCCTTTAGTGAACTAATCCACAGTCCAAGAATAGATCTTGTTGTTAGGAATTTTCTCCTAGCACTTAACTTAAATATTCCTACGATCAGTTTCATCCATTACTTCAAATAATAATCTTTCAACCAAACCAACCCTCTTAAATAATCTTCCATCTAGCTCTTTTTTATTACATTCTTCACATGCTTGTAGCCACCTCACCTTGCAGGCAATTACACAAGCTCTTGCAGATCATTTGCATTAATGCAAGCTGTATGGGTCCAGACTCCAGACCATACTACTTGCAAGGAGGCAGAGGTGGCTTTAAAACCCCCTGTTCTCTCCCACATGTAGGAGCAGCCTGAGGGATCTCCAGGGCAAAGCAACAGCCCAGCCATGACTCTTTTTTCCTAGATGTGCCTCCTGCACCTGAGAGGGGAAGTGGGATAGGAGCCACTACAATTATCTAGTGCTATCTGAGGATGCCTCTAGGCAGGAGCAGCGTTCAAGTGGCTCTTTAAAACGGGTGCAGGGCCAGATTTGCCCAACATGTGCAAGGTAAGGAAAAGGCACAAGCATCCTTCCCCCTAGACTCCTTTGGTGAGTCCATTACAGTCACAGCCTTGAGGGCTCAGAACACCCAAACATCTCCAGGCTTGTGCTGCCACCCCTAATTGAGTGCAATGAGGGAGAAGCTCTGCCCCATTAACCACTGGAGCTGAGTGCAACATGGCTGTATGTAATGCATCCTTTCAGCCCCTGGCAAAGCTGATGCTCCACTTTCCAGTAGCAGGGCTAGTCAGAAATCCTTCAGGCTATAGTAAAATGAACCCCCACACTTCTTGGGCATGGCTTAACACCATAAGCTAACCCTTAGCCATTCCTGTTTCTTTTCTCTGACTTCCCTCTGGTTATTCACGTTGTTTCTGGTATTGGTTGCAGAGAACTATAGAAAATGGCAATCACAATCACATGGATAAGGATATAACAACCTCCCCCAATACTTCTGCATATTCAGCCTAAGGGTGCCAGCTTTTCTAACTGTTACATTTCATTGTCATTATCCCTCAAGGGCTTATCCTGCTCCAGTTGAAGTTTATGGCAAAACTTCCATGAGCTTTGGCACAACCAGGTTGGAGGCCTCACAAATCATTGTCTCAGGTTATTTTTTCAGCTTGTGTTAGTTTATTTTAGACTCAGTCTATATTTAAAAAACATATTTTGGCAATATTTGGATCCTTCCTAGATCCCTTTGTCATCGTTGCTTGCAGCAGCTCAGTATAAAAATTGCAATGTAGAGCAAGAGGTTAATTATTCTATTTTAAAGTAATTTATAATTAAATACAGTCCTTAGCAATATTCACAACAAATCCAGTTGGGCTCAGCAGTGGAAAGAATGAAGGATCTGGAGAAAACAGGGGGGAAAAACATAAATAAGAAAAGCAAAACCATAAGAAAATATTGCCCTTCTTTCCTCAGACAATTCAAAAACATACAGGAAGCAAACAGTTAAATTAATTTACCAAGTGCCAGTATGAGTTTTAAATCTCTACAGTCAGTTCAATTAAAAATACCCTAACAACACTACACTGAATGTGTAAAGAAAATGACATTCTCCAGCAGTGTTACATGGTCTCTGTGACACTGACAACCTCTCCTCCTTCGGATCTTCAGATCATTCCAAGGGTGATTTCAAACTGTCAGGGCCAGAACATAACAGCTTCTTCTCTGGAAACCAAACAGCCCAGCCTCCCACTTTCTATGGCAACAACACCGAGCCCTTCACAATCTGACCTGCTGAGGAAAACCTGCTTTTAATTAAATGTTAATTACTTTAATGCAGCCTTCATTATGTGGAAAAACTCAAGTTATTTTAATCTGAATTTAAAGGAAAACATCTGAGGCTTAAAACAGCAAGTGGAGGCAGTTTATAACCCATGTATGGATGTAATTCTTTTTTCTCAGTGTTGGATGAGAACCCTATAGACTGAGATAATAACTATGTTCTATTTTTGCAGGCAGTTCGGCAGAGATCCTGGCTGATATAATTGGATTTGATTTCTGTGTAACTTACAAATATAATCTTAATGAAGGCTAATAAAAATAAACCAAAAGTTTAAATCCTTCCTGCTTAATTTGGTGCCAGTACTTTTAAGAATACTTAAAATGTGAAAAGATTAACTTCAATGTGATGCATGAGGCATTTGTTGTAGTGATTCAGTGCCCTGCTTGATAATACTAATTCTCATTACTAATTAATGCTCACAAAACCCCCTTTCAAGGAGGGTATTACTATCCTTCTCATTTTACACATGGGCTGTGTCTAGACTGGCCAGTTTTTCTGGAAAATCAGCAGCTTTTCCAGAACAACTTGCCAGCTGTCTACACTGGCCGCTTGAATTTCCGCAAAAGCACTGACTTCCTACTGTAAGAAATCAGTGCTTTTTGCAGAAATACTATGCTGCTCCTGTTCGGGAAAAAGTCCCTTTTGTGCAAAACTTTTGCGCAAAAGGGCCAGTGTAGACAGCTCAGATTTGTTTTGCGCAAAAGCGCGTCTAGATTGGCCATGGACACTTTTCCGCAAAAAGTGCTTTTGCGGAAAAGCATCCGTGCCAATCTAGATGCTCTTTTTCAAAAATGCTTTTAACGGAAAACTTTTCCGTTAAAAGCATTTCCAGAAAATCATGCCTGTCTAGACGTAGCCATGAAGAAAATAAAGTAGAGAAAGGAACTTTCCAAAGGCTACAGAGCAAATCACTAGTAGAGTGTGGCTTAGCATTTAGGCCTTCCTGACTGCCGAGCCCGTGCTCCTTCCCCCAGATCACCCTGTATTCCTGTTGTAAAAGGCATGCTTAAAATCAGTTTTCCCCAAACCAGTTTCCCTCTCCAGCACCTCTTAGGGCCAGCTCAGACTCCGCTTTTCAGCAGCTGTCCTGCAGCCATCCTGAGAGGGCTGTTTTTCCTGCCTGGCAGACAATGGCTGCTCCACTGCCATCTTGTCTAGAGCTGAAGGGTCTTTTTAATTCTCAGACCCATGGTGGGGAGAGGTGGGTCAGGGAAGCTGAAAGTGCACTGCAGGAGGAGAGAGGGATTCTCTCCGCTCCCTCTTATTCTGCCTGTGTTCCTGCAGCCGCTAGCATGGTGGAGTCCAAAAGAGGAAGGTAGCACAGAAGCTGGCGGGAGGCAGTAGGTGACATACTAGTGTAAAGGGAGTTCTGGTATAGCACAGCAATGGTTCTATATTCAATCAGAGGAAGTAACAGAAAGCAGGCTAATTTTTCTTGGTCTTCACAATCAATCCAAATTTCTTGGCTGGTAGGCCTTCACCCAACTCAGATCTGTATCTTCGAAACCATGGCTCCAGTCTTAGCTCAGCACTGACAGTAAGATAAAGGATCCTGGATGGGCCCTGGCTTGATCTCTTGCTTTGGCTCTGCGCTTGGCTGAGTTTATTATTTTCTTAGCCTACGTCTAGACTGGCATGATTTTCCGCAAATGCTTTTAACGGAAAAGTTTTTCCGTTAAAAGCATTTGCGGAAAAGAGCATCTAGATTGGCACAGATGCTTTTCTGCAAAAGCACTTTTTGCAGAAAAGCATCCGTGCCAATCTAGACGCGGTTTTGCACAAGAAAGCCCCGATTGCCATTTTCGCGATTGGGGCTTTTTTGCGCAAAACAATACCATGTTGTACACTGGCCCTCTTGCGCAAAAGCATTTGCGCAAGAGGGCTTTTGCCCGAATGGGAGCAGCATAGCACTTCCACAAGAACACTGACAATCTTACATGAGATCGTCAGTGTTCTTGCGGAAATTCAAGCGGCCAGTGTAGACAGCTGGCAAGTTTTTCCGCAAAAGCATTTGCTTTTGCGGAAAAACTTGCCAGTCTAGACACAGCCTTATAGTTTACATGGTAGATTGTTGCTACTGTGACTGTCTGAGTGCAGCATATAGGTCATATGGATAGGAAATTCTTTGGTGCACTGGGGAAGACCAGTGGGGAAATTCAATAACAACTGCTGTAGAAGATGCCTCCTTGTATGTGGATGTGTGTACTTGTGCTCTCATTTTAACCCTTCCTTTTCATCTGATCCTGCTGAGAGTAGTGTTGGCTCCTATGCTGCAAATCTTGGAGACATTCCTTCCTCGCTTAAATTCCATCATACACTCCCTGTCACCCTCTCGCTTAATAAAGAGCTGGCAAAAATATTGGCACTTGCTGTTTTATTGGCATTCTCATTTGTTGACTTGAGGAGCTGTGTGCATAAAACAAGTCACCTCACAACAGACAGCTGGACCCAAGGTAAAACCACTGGCCATCTGGATGAGCATCTACAAGACTGTCTTTGGGGAAGTTTTATTTGGACAGGGAGATAAAGGTTAGTAGCAGCATCAATATCCAGAAGTGTATATTTTTCTTTCATTGTCTTTCTGTCTCTCCCACTCCTTTTACTTGTCTGCAGTTCACAAAAGAAAAATGTCAAAGTTTAACAAACATGACACATTGGGTCACACTCTCTGCTGGCGAAGCACCTCCTCTGCAGTAGATGGAGTTCCATCAGTGAAGTGTAAGGTGCAGGGCTGGTGTCATTGCAGTTATTTGCTGGTGGGGTTTGGTGGAGGTGGGAAGGGGGTGTTTTGTTTTGTTTTTTGCATGTTTTGAAGCAAAAATAGCCATTGCCTTACAATTTAACAACAGCAAAAAGACCAAGAAAGACAGCCGGGGTGAAAAATCATCCTCTGTGAAATAGTGAAATATTGCAAGTGAAATTTCATGAAAAGAAATGGCATTTCTTTGATACAGCTTTACAGAACCACATTCAATTGAAATAAATGGGCTAAATATGGCTCTGGTGCTTGTGGACACAAATACCACTGATTTCAAAGGAAGTTGCATCTCCATCTGAATTTGGTCCAGGCTGTTTACAAATAGTGAGAGTGTCTTCATGTTTTTATAACTTTATGTGCATTATTTTTCACATCTTAAAGCTGCCCAAGTAGAGAAAAATACAGGACTTCAATAACAGTTACCAGCATGATTTGCTTTTATTACCTTTCTGTTCAAGACCCTTGTTTCCCCTTGTAGCATGTCAAATTGCCCCCAAAACCATATTATACAGCAGAGAAATGTCGTTCACACTTCACTGGCTATTGATTTACTTTATTTATTGGCACAAAATCAGCTTGAGATAAACATTTTGTCCCCCATTTCCACTACTGTAAGTGGTATAGTTCACTGCAAGATAGGTAAACCCAAATGTGCTGGGTCACAATTCGACATGGCTTTCTAATCAATGTGTGAAAAATTACCTAATGAATAATGGGTTGCACATTTCCACAAACAAATTAACCAGGGTGAGACTGAAACTAATGATTATATTTATCTAATGTAATTTCACATCTGTTACTAGTGGTAGTAAATTTTTTTTCTTCCATCCTTGGTGTCCTCAGAATTACAACCTAGCTTTTCACATGCAAACATATGACATCAGTTTAAGTGGGAAAGATGCAATTTGTTTGAATATGAATTTATTTTTGATTGACAGGTTTTTAGGGTCTATGGGGTCCTTTTTTAGTATTTTTAACGCATTAAAGGATTCCACAATTTAAAAAAAAAAGTTTTTGGTTGCTGTTTGCTCTGTACACTCTGTGGTCTTCTTGCTACAGCTAGAAGGCCCAGTTTAATCAGCTTAGCCTCCTAAAGAAAAACAAGAACAATTCCCACCGCCACCCCTAAAAGATACAGCCAGTTTAAACGAACTCTGTTAACGTTTCTCAGAATTATGCTAATGAAATTTGGTCATGATAAAAAAATCATAGCAGGAAAAACCTCCTGGGACTTTTTGTCATCTTATTCATGAACAAAATTTGTGCTTTTTTCTTTGAATTATTATTGAAATGATTTCAATGTGAGTTAAGATTTCAGTATCTGGATCTTAATGCCTGCTGCTAAGGGTTATGTCCCTTCAGCCTGATCCCACTAGCTTGCAGTTGTCTTTAAAGATGTTGCCAAAAAAAAACCAAAGCTCCACAGTGATGTCACCACTTGAGTCAACATTATTAAACAATTTCACAACCCGTCTCAGCTGTGGTGGCAGCTTTCATAAGGATTTATTATCCTGAGAGAGAAGAAGGAAGGGGGGGAAGGAGAGAGGGTGCATAGAGGTTTCAAAATCATTGTACCGAGAGTTTAATTATTGTATTTTTCACTGAAGTCGAAAGTATTGAGGAAAAACTAGCCAATTTCATATTACCTCATTTGATTAAAGAAGTTGTATGATTGTTCAGAATGTGTAATTGCCATTCAA
Organism: Pelodiscus sinensis; assembly: GCF_052426305.1. Lineage (NCBI taxonomy): Eukaryota > Metazoa > Chordata > Testudines > Trionychidae > Pelodiscus > Pelodiscus sinensis. The sequence goes on from NC_143057.1 coordinate 86,997,096, forward strand.
TACAGATGAAAAGAGAATTGCTTCAGAACCCAAATAAGCTGGTACTAGCCTTATTGTGAAGACCCTTAGATGACTGATTTAACTGAAAATAGTAAAATATTTTCTTACTAATCCATTTTTCTAGTAATAATAAAATATGTATTACTCTTAGTAGCAAAAAGAAAAACTCCTCTCTGCAGACATGCAGGATATGTGCCAGATGTGCTAAATTAGGGGCCAGATTTTTAAACCACAAGCAGTCAAGTATGGCACACAATTTCACATTTAATGTATACATGCAATTACTGTGAATGCTAATGCAAAAAGTATTTGCATACAGAGTTCCCAGTAACTTTATGCCTGTTAGGCTTACATTGAAAGGCTGGCTTTTAGCTTATAACATTACAATTATTTTTAAAATTCTATATTGCCTCATTTATCCTCATGGCTGGCCATAGGGATACATGACCACCCTAGTCCATTGCCCAAGACACTAGAATACTTGAGGAGCAATGTTAGAGTTACAGATCAATAATAGTTTCTAATTATTTATTTTGGGAGGTTCCAAATTGTAGCATTATGATCAAGACTAGCTCTGTTTATCTGGCTGAGGAAATGGTCTTTCAGATTCCAGAAGTGATCTGTAGTATAACAGCACATGTATAAAAACAATTTGATAAGTGTGCTATCCATTAACCAGTGTTTGGACTCCTTCATTCTTGGTAATAAGTGTTTTCTGTTTCTATTTGGCTGTTAACTTATGTATGTGCATTACTTGCGATGACTGAATATAAATAGTACAGAATACAAAACAAAAGCTAGGAATTGTAGAAAATCAATAAGGGTAGCAAAGAGATATAAGAAGAAATTTATGACCAGAATAGTTAAGAAAAATAAAAAGAGTTTTTTAAAGTAGATTAGGGACAAAAAGAATCCTAACAAATGGTAATGTTCTATAACTAGGTGGTAATGATAGAATTATCGATAATAATGCAGAAAAGGTAAAAGTGTTCTGTAAATATTTTATCCTGTATTTGGGAAGAAAATAAATGGTTTAGTCACATCATGCATATATTATATATGTAACTCTTTCTATTCTACTGAAGTCTTAGGAGGATGTTAAATGTCACCTATTAAAGTTAGATATTTTAAAATAAGCAGGTCCAAATAATCTGCATCACAGAGTTTTAAAAGAGCTGGCTGAGAAGCTCTTTGAACTGTTAACAAGATCTTGGAATGCTGGAGAAGTTCCAGAAGACTGAAAGAAAACTACTGTTGTGCCAGTGTTTAAAAAAGGTAAATGATATGACCTGGGTAATTATAGGCCTGTCAGTATGACATCAATCCCAGGCAAGATAATGCCTCAGCTGATACAGGATTCATTTAATAAAGAATTAAAGGAGGGTAATATAATTAATGCCAATCAACACAGGTTTATGGAAAATAGATCCTGTCAAACTAACTTGATATCTTTTTTTTATGAGATTACAAGTTTGGTTGATAAAGGTTGATGTAATATACTTAGACTTCTGTAAGGCATTTGACTTGGTACTGCATGACATGTTGATTAAAAAACTAGAACAATATAAAATCAACATGACACACATTAAATGGATTAAAAGCTGGTTAAATGATAGTCTCAAAACGTAACCGTAAATGATGAATCATCACTAAGTGGTTGTTTTTTTAGTAGGGTCATACAGGGATCGGTTCTTGGCCCTTCAATACTTAATATTTTTATCAATGATGTGGAGAGAACATAAAGTTTTCAGATGACCCAAAAATTGGGAGAGTGGTAAATAATGAAGATGACAGGTCACTGGTACAAAGCAATATGGATCATTTGGCAAACTGTCTGTACGCAAATAATATTAACTGTAATACAGATAAATGTAAATATATGCATCTAGGAACAATGCAGACCATATACTGTATTACTATTACAATCCAGGAAAACAAAGACTCTGAAATAGAACTGGGGGGGATCAATGTGGATAACTAGCTGAACACGTGTTGCCAGTGAGATGCTGTTGCCAAAAGGGCTAATGTGATCCTTGGATGCATGAACTCTTGAGTAGTGATAAAGAGCTTATTTTACTTTTGTGTGAGGGGGTACAAGCCCCCTAAACATCATAGGTGTAAGGACAATGACAGAGCCCCTGGGGAGCCCGAGGCATTATTAAGGGGGTCTGGCACTCACAGAAGGCATTGGGGCCCCTAAACTCACCGGCAGCCGTGGTAGAGGAAAGCAAATCTATGCATCCATAGTTTGCACTGCTCCCCTGGCTACCAGAGTGTCATTCCAGGGAAGGAGCAAGACTGCCCCCCAGCACTCCTGGGTGGGAAGCAGAGCAACGTACTGGGAACTGGGGGAGCACAGCGAGCTAGGACCATGTAGTTCCACTTTTTCCTGACACTGACAGTGATCGCAGGGACCCCCTGCTGCCAAAGCCAACCCCCAACCCTTCTAATCTCCTAGGCCACAAAGGAGGCTTTGTGGAAGAAGTGGGGCATGGATGGAACAGGCATGGAGAAGAGGCAAAGGAAGGCCAAGATGAGATGGGAGGGGTAGAGGAAGGGCAGGACAGGGAAGCAGTGGGCAGAGGGTGGAGCAGAGGTGGGGTAGAATGGGACAGGAATCGGTGAGGCAGGGCCTGGGTCAGAGAGGGTATTGTCCTGGCCCTCTCTCAGGCTAGGTCTGGCACAGGAAGGAGTTATGTGGGTGGAGGTGGTTATTTGATTAGTGACCCCTCTGTTTCCCTTGTCAGCAGCCACCACTTCCTCTGTTTTTGGTGTTGGTGCAACTGCTGATGGAATATTGTGTCCAGTTCTGGTGCCCACAAGTGAAAAAGAACAGTGATAAATTGGAGAGGATTCAGATAAGAGTCATAAGCATGATTAATGGATTGGAAAACTTGCCTCATTGGAAGACTGAAAGATCTCAAATCTCTTTAGCTTAATACAGAGACAGTTAAGAGGCAACTTGATCAGGTTATCTGCATAGGGAGAAAATATTTGATAGGCTCTTTGGTCTAGCAGAAAAAGATATCACACAATGCGGTGGCTGGAAATTGAAGCTAGACTAATTCATGCTGGAAAAAAAGCATACATTTTAAACAGTGAGAGTAATTAACCACTCAATTTACCAAGAGTTGTGGTGAATTCTCCATCAATGGCAATTTTTGCATGTTTTTTGGAAAGAGATAGTCTAGGAATTATTTTGGGGAGGAGGTCAGACTATAAAAGGTTAAACATAAAAATTCAGAGAATCACAATGGTCCCTTCTGGCCATGGAATATGAGTAGAAGATGACATGTGACAGGATATTAGTGTTCTAAATTTTAGTGTGCTTCAAGTGTCCAGGAGGGGCTAGCTCATGGCTCACTCTGCACAAGAATGCAAGTGAGGAGAGTCTTCACTGAGCCTAGCATCTCTGAGCAGGCACCAGTCTCTACAGAGAGTAGAGATATCACTTCCAGATTCCGCCAAAGATGATGCCAGCTTCCTGAAAAGGAGTGAAGTGACAGCAAGGCCATGGGGCAGTGTGGAGGTGAGTACATGAGTATTTCCCTTGCCAATCCAGCATGCACTCCCTGGAGCCTCTGGAGAAATGTGTCAGGATTTCTGTTGCAGCACAAGCCATCTATACACTGGAATCAGACCCCTGTATCTACAGTGAGTATGTTGAGTGAGAAGTGTTTTATCTTTAAACTGCTTTACATAAGAAGTCAGTCAGAAGCTAGAGCTAAAATGTAGGTATTCAGATGACATTTGAAGGTAAAATATGACTCACTGTCTTGTGGGAGAGGGAGACTTTTAGGAAGACTGGGAAGCTTCCAGCTGTGATAAAGGAGGATAGGGTCAGAGCAATGGAATGAATTGACAGAATAATTGGTAAGTAATGTGTCACAGATTAGGATGAAGTAACAAATCCATGGAGTATTTGCTGACAAGGAAGAACATTCTGAGGCGGATGTGGAGTTTGACAAGAAGCCAGCGACAGTAACAGGTAGATGAAAATTGGTGGGACTTAGGAATCCACATGCCTAAGTAACTTGAAAATGAGCCTTGAATCCTCTGTTGCTTAGTTCATTTTGAAATTTTAATTTCTTATCTGACAAATTCACTAGTGAGAAGTGAGACTGTAATCAGCAACTGACAGAGTTCAACATAAAGGAAGGTGACTATAGAAATAATCAGAGTGCAATAACAGACATGTACAATTTGATGTAATCTTCATAGAAGTTACAGATCCATGCGTGAGGATAGCAGTTGGACAACCCATAAAGAAGAAGGCTAATGATGGAACCCCCGGTAATCAAAGGCTGACAGGATGAAGAGAAATCTCCACCAAAAATAAGAAAGGACTGATTAGAGAGTTAGGAGCCAAACCAGGACATGGATGTACTAGAGACACCAATTTTTTGTCTGAAACACTCGGAAAAGTTAGATTGAATAGTTAGTAGCAAAGATTCCAGTCCTTCAAGGACACTCGGTATATCTGGACTCCTATACTTGCATGGACACTAGTTGAGGTCAATGGGATTCCATGCCAGTGCAGAAGTCTGTCCACATGGAATTCATTGCTGAATCAGAGCCTAAAAATGAATTGAAATCAAGACTGAAAGGAAAAAAATGTGACAATGAAATAGAATACAAACCTGAATTATTATTGTTTCTTATAACAAGTAAAACATCAGGAATAAAGTATCAGTCATTTATACACAACCAGTGACTCAATATAAGAACACAGGTTGACAACCCAGCATATGTGAATTATTATTTACAATAGAAACAAAAATTACACATACCAACTGCACAATGAGAAGCTCTTTGGTAAGTTCACACTCTTCCCTGTTCTTAATGTATTTTTATATGTTTGACCTTTTATAGTCTCTTCATTTTGTTCGTTAGCTGAAAGAGCAATGCTGGTTATCCTCTGGTGACAATTTGTGGTTATGTAGCAGCTGAAATACCTTATCATATTCATTTTGTTTATATGCCTTTGTTCAACAGATAGACAATTAACCACATTGTGTACACGTGGTCCTTTCTGGGAGCTATGTAAATGACCTAACATATATAGTACCCAGGTACGTGGGACACCTAAATGCATACAGATACTCAGATCCTATGATCATGAGCATGGCAAAGAAAGACAAACTAGCTTAAGTTAGTTAATAGATACTTCTACATGTCCGTGCTTCTGTCATCTCACCCAGAACATGACTCTGTCCTGTGATGACTGGTTGTGTCTGTTCCAGGACATCACACTTCCTCATTTTTGGCCAAATAGTGAATTACCTTTATTTAAAATCCAGATGGGGAAGAGGAGAATGTGCTTGTTTGGCTCAAGTCAGGGCCAGATGCAACTGCAATCACTATGTTCCTTTGAGTACAGGGTTTGCTCCTTCTCTGTAACCCCAAGTGTCAGGAAGGAGACACAGCCATGGTTTTGCCCTACCTACATCAAGTCGAATTGGCCTATAGGAAAGGAAACAAATCGCACCCTCCAAATGGGTGTAGGAGAAAGCCAGGGGAATATGATAGAAGACTATACAATCATGAGTGGTGTGAAGAAAATGAGTAAAGAAAAAATAAAGTTATTCCTTCCCATAATGCAAGAACTAGGGGTCCCCAAATGAAATTAATAGGCAGCAGGCTTAAAACAAACAAAAGGAAGTATTTCTTCATACAATGCACAGTCAGCCTGTGGAAATCCCAGACAGAGGTTGCTGAGAAGGCCAGGACTTTAAGAGGGTTAAAAAAGGAGCTAAATATATTCATGGAGGCTAGGTCCATCAATGGCTACTAGCCAGGATGGGCAGGGATGGTGTCTATAAATTCTGTTTATCAGAGCTGGGAATGGGCAACTTGATTATTAACTATTCTGTATGTTCTCTATGGAGCCCTGGCATTGGCTACTGTCAAAAGACAGGATACTGGGCTAGATGGACGTTTGGTCTCACCTAGTATGTCCTTCTTATGTTCTTATGCCTTTATATACCCTAGAGATTGAGAGAGCATTCTTTGTAAATTGCTTCCTAATGCTTCTTCCAGGGAATCCTATAGATATTAGCCTATATCCTGAGCAACTTATAAACACAAGGCATCCCATTGACTTCTATAAGGTTACTTCTATGAGTAAAAGTGAGCAGGATTTGACTAATTGTGTCACTACATTTTATAAATGTAAATCTATACTGTATGAATATGGAACATTGAACTCCATATTATTACATTAGTTTTATATTTTAAGGGACTGGGAAAGATATTTTCTCATAACTTGTTACATCTTATTTCAAAGTTCAGAGTGTGTAGATATTTCTGTAAGCCTGACTCATGAGCACAAATGTTAGATGTGCCTGGGTAAATCCAGAATTTGTACACACAATGTGTCCAGTTAGGGTACATCTACACTTCACGCTTATTTCAAAATAAGCTATTCTAGAAGAAATACTTCAAAACAGCTTATTTCAAAATAGCACGTCTACACTAAAGGGAAAGCCCCAAAATTAGTCCGAGGTAGGCTTCCCTAATGTGGATGTGCTACCTCAATTTAGCACTACAGGAGTAATTACTTTGAACGGCCCTGAGGAGCAGCTATTTCGAAATAGCAGCAGTGGAATGTTTACACTACTGTTATTCTGAAATAGCTATTTCAGAATAGGCATTATTCCTCGTGAAGTGAGGTTTACAAAAGTTGGAATAAGCCATCCATTATTTCAAATGTATTCAAATTATTCTGAATTTATTTTGAAATAACAAAATAGCTGTGTAGACAGTCGCATTGTTGTTTCAGAATAACAGCCGTTATTCCAAAATAACACTGCTGTGTAGACGTACCTTTAGGCATGAAATTGCAACAGGGTAATGCAACATTGTTCTATTTGGGATTTCTGAGAACAGAAGACTTGAATTCTTTTCTGATGGCTTCTGATGTTACCATACTCCTCCAATCAATAATAGCCATGTCAATGTGCTTATTAGAGGCCAAATTCTGTCCCCTTGACTTAAGACTACTCACAGATGGCCTAATCCTTCACCATTGAATTCAGTGGGTATTTTGTAAATGATTGAGTAAAACCAGTATTTGTCCCAGAACGGAACACTCATTGTGAGTAAAAGTGGTAAAACTAGGCCCCTTGAAAGAAATAACAAAGAAAAGGATAGCAGTATAGTCAAATAACATCTTGCCTCAGGTCTGATGTAAGGCAGGAGGCCAAAGAATCATGCTTAAAGTATCTAAGACATACTTTGATTACAAAGTAATGAGCACAGCTTGAAATGTAGTGTTGGTGGTGTTTTAGTATTTCTATTATTTATTATGTCTCTACAATATTAGGCATGTTTGCTTTTTATTCTGAAACATTTATTTGAAGATTTAACACAAAATGAACCTTAAAAGCCTGTAAAGAAGCCACAGGAGTCCAAAGCTGCCACCTATATTGCAATGAAGGACAGCAAATTGGAACCAATAAAAAGAAATATGTCTTTCCAGGGTGCATTGTCAACCTGTGGAATTCACTGCCACAGGAGGTCATTGAAACATATCCTGGGGTTCGCTTTGTACAAAGAAATGGATATACTGTTCTGACCTCTAATGACATTTCCAGCTATGCAAGTGAAGTCTAATCAAATTGCATGATTCAAGACAGACACTGATTGCCTGTGGGGCTCAGGAAGGAATTTCACTCTCATGTCCAACATTGTGCAATTAGGTGCATTATGAGGGGTTTTTTTTCCTTTGGAGACAGCATGATAAACTATGTGGGACAACTATGTAATGTAGAATGGCAAATCCTGAGTTGCTGTCTTGGATTTCTTTCTCTGAGTAGTGAATCTCCATAGCTGATTTCAAAGCTTGAAAGGCATTGCTTTTGTTCCTAATTATTGCTTTCAGCACAAGTATTGCTGAAAGAAGTGCCATAAAAGGAAAAGAAAGCTTTTAAACATCAAATATGGCCTGAGATAAACACAACTGACGGGCAAATAAGAGCAGCACCCCTCCACCTATTCTGTTATGCAACATCCCAGATGGAAGTCAAAGGAATCATTATATGTGAGCAGCTTCAAGACACCTTCCATTCCCCCCTCCCTGCTATGAAATCTATTCCTTGTAGTAAACTTCACAGAGCCTTCTGAGTGGGGCAAGTGCAAAGCTGAGGGTGTCAGTTCACACACTGAGCAATATTACATACATAAAACAATAATGATTAATGCACTCGTGAATAGATCATGCTCATTGACTTCTCCAGCTTATGCTGGACCTTTTCAACTCCTCTGACTTCTATGGCTATTCTCCTGTTGGTATCCCCTTCAGTTTGTTTTCAAATTAATGCAGTCATTTGGTCTCCTCCCTCTCCCCCCTGTTTTTTTCTCTGTGGTTGAACCACTCTCCTGAACAATGGGTAGTTTGTGCCCTATAGAGCCACTGTGTGCTGCACTGAGCAACTGGTAAATCCTGCTCACCTTACTCATCAGAATCATGTCTCTGCAGTCATTGGTTTTCTCTATGGATTTTCTGTTGTGTTCATATGCATTTGGTCAATTATCATGTATCTATGGTACTGGTTGGCTATATGCAAACATGCAGCAAAATATCTAAACTATAAACAGAAGGGTTGCGTCTAGATTGGCATGATTTTCCGGAAATGCTTTTAACAGAAAAGTTTTCTGTTAAAAGCATTTTTGGAACAGAGCGTCTAGATTGGCACGGATGCTTTTCTGCAAAAGCACTTTTTGCGGAAAAGCGTCCATGCCAATCTAGACGTGCTTTTTGCCATTTTCGCGATCGGGGCTTTTTTGCAGAAAACAATTTTGCAATTGCGCAAAAGGGACTTTTGCCTGAACGGGAGCAGAATAGTATTTCCGCAAGAAGCACTGATTTTTTACAGTAGGAAGTCAGTGCTTTTGCGGAAATTCAAGCGGCCAGTGTAGACAGCTGGCAAGTTTTTCCGGAAAAGCGGCTGATTTTCCGGAAAAACTGGCCAGTCTAGACACAGCCTATTGTTATTTCCATGCAAGTCTGCATGTGAGCATTTCTATTTCAGCAGAAAATGAGCTAGCTTTTATCATTTTAGGAAACTGGATTAGTGGGTGCAAGTTTGTGTGTGGACCCTCCCTTGGCTCTGCATCCCGAAACCACTTACATAGATCAATGGAACTACTCAAATACTTATAGTTAAGCCAGGTGTTTCAATGTTTGCAGAATCAGGACCTTCACTTCTCTCTTTTTGTACATTTGAAATGTAATTTCATCGTAGCTGTTGAACAGATTAAGAGATCTGTGACACTGCAAAATTATAGCATATAGAGATTTCTCCTGCTGTTCCTTTTCAATATTGTATGTGGTTTATATTTTTCATGTTTATGACACATTACACAACAAAGAGGTTTTTGCTTTTACTATTTTTTAATGCTGGAATGCTAAATCATTCACATTTGCTGTACTGACTGATCTGACTTGATCTGAGTTAATGCCAAACAGGAGGCAGTCTCCTTTATGTCAGTGCTTACTTTTTAAAAAAAATAGATCTTAATTCCTGCATTGAAAATGAAGATGGGTTGACTATTAGCGCTCATATTAATAATTTAGAAAATACATGCCCAATCACTTGTGTTCTTTCAATTCCCACTGAACGCAGCTGCAACCTGCATTAGGTGTTAGGGCGAACAGATATATTTCAGATGAGATATTTGTGCTGAATTATTAGGGTAGTCTGTATTACAGAGTTACTAATAAACATTGCTTCTGGCTCAATTTAGCCTGAACTCAGTGAACCTAGCCAATGGTGACAAATCAAAAATTCAGAAATACCCTATGAATGAATCTAACTAATCAAGAAACCCTGTAGGAAGTAGATGCCAGGATTAATGAGCCAGTGGTTTCATCGTGCCATGCTGTTATTTCTTCACATAAATGCCCTCAGATGAGATTACCTTTGTCATGAAAAGGAGAAGAGGAAGGTTACATACTTTCAACTGACAGGTTAACTGCCATACCTCCATTACCGTAAGATACATTTTCATGTTCCTAGTTTTTTATTCTGAAAATGAAAATTTAAAGTCCACAACACAAATTAAAACACATTTTCATTTCCAGAAGCAGGGATCATTGCTGCTAGTATAATAATATAGTCTATACTGCATGTTACCAGATACTCTAACTTGCACAAACTTCCTCAACTGTTAATTATTGCTCAGTAGATACAATCACCAGTAGAGCCAGTTCTGCCTTCCAGTGGGATTTGAGAGATGGAAGACAGGATCAGTGAGTGTCAAAGCATTTAATCAAAAAGTAAATGAAAGGTTCAGCTACATTAAAAGTAAGTATATAGGTATCTAATCTTAAACATGTGATGTGCTGTTATTATATAAAGGGAAGTAAACCTGTTTAGATGTACCCCAGTATGGAAATAAATACATAGCTGAGATACTTATAGGTGAATCTGCTTAGAGCCTTAATGAGTAAGTAAACATGATTTAGCTTTGATCAATTAAGGTGGACAAATAAGACTAGTTTGTATAATCCCCAGTATGCTGCACTAGCTACTTACTATGTACTAGACTAATTATTATTCATCATATGTGCTCCTGTACTATATGTGTGGAATTCAATCACTTTTTTTATTATTTTATTCAGTGGTGCTGGAATAATTTGTATAGTAGGGGGTGCTGAAGGCAGAAAGCATATTTTGGGTTATTATTGCTACTTCAAGCCACTGTGGTACAGCAGCACCCCAAGCAGTCCTAGTCCCAGGACCTATGGTTTTATGTGAATGAAGCAAGGTTTTTATTCATGGTATGTGAAAATGGTCAATGTTGTTTAATTTTTATATTTTAATATGAGCTGTGAGAGAAGCCTTGGAATAAAACTACTCTCTTGCAGCCAGTAACCCATATGACTGAAATTTGGATTTCTCTTCTTTTCATCCATGTTAAATAGGTAAGTACAGAATATCATCTTAAACATTTTATGTTGCAAAGCTTCATTTTATTCATACTATCTATATGTAGAATTTCAGAAATCTTCAGGACTCCTAACATGAAGATCTATTGCCATGGAAACAAATATATCAAAACTGTATAAAGACAAAAAGCTTGGGTCACATCCAGGACACGTTTTCATTAGAATATGAAGAAAACTATTTCTATTTAGGAAAGATAATTAAATGGAAGGATCTCTGTAAAAGATCTTCTAAAGACTTGTAATTTTACATTAGTGTAAAGAGTTGTGCCTTTTCCCTCTCCCACCTGAAAAATACATTTCACTCCTACCATGAGAAAGCATATATATTTTGAAGGTGGTCTAGAGCATATTTTATTACATTCCTTCATCATAAAGCTGCCTTGCTTAAAGCAGTATAAAAATCTGTAAAATTAGCGTGGTTGTAAACAACCTTCCATGCACTTTGGAAGATTCAGTGTATACACTGATCTCCTGAATGGATGTTGAGACATTCAGCTGATACACCCTTTAGAATTAAAGGCGAAAGACATGTAGATGCTGGGATGTGAGTGAGATTTAAGCAAGAACAAAAGGACCAGCTACCGGGTTGAGGAAGCAAAGAGCCAACTGGTTTTTGAAGAGCTCCTACCGGATATACTGACTGAGCTCATATAGCATTCGTCAATATCCACTCCGTCTGGATGTTCATGTTGCTAAGTCTAATTAATCAGAAAATTCAAGGGCATGGCCACATCATACTACCACTGTAATGAATGGCAAAATTCTCATTCACGGGAATGGAGCAGGGCTTCAGCGCAGAAGAATTGTATAATTGAAAAGGCCCATTCAAAAGGAGGAGAAAACTCCGTCACATCTTGGCGTGTAATCGCTGCCCGGGACAGTGGCGTTCTTGGGACATTATAGTGCGGGATGGCCAAGGTAGGACACGTCTCTTGCCGAACGAAGCCTGAGTGGTGCTGTAAAACACCGCTGGCACAGCGTGTTCCATTGATCAGATTTACCCGAGGCGCTAACGCCGTGTGTAAACGCTGATCGCAGCGAAAGAGGCGAGTAACACGTGGAGCATGTCGTGCCCTGGAGAGCCACCACTCAAAAGTGACATCTTAACTGGCCTGACATCTAGGGTAGCAGGATTCTGCGCAGCGCTGTTGCCCTGTGTCACCTCAGTAGACTCAGGTCTACCCTGGAGCGTCAATAATTTAGCCTCCTTTTATTTTTCTTTTACATTAAATATAAAAGAAGCAAGCAAGGACGCAAGCAAGGACGCTTCTGTGGCTGTCTATGCGTTGGGCACTCTCAGATGTGTAATTAAGGGGGGTGTACTTGATATACAGGAGCAAATGGTCGTAGTGAATCATTAAAAAAAATCCCGACTGATGCTTGACAACATCCCGAACTTTTCCTAAGTCGAAGTTTGCACTGAAGTGAATGGATTGTTTTCTCTTCCGTGCAATTAGGCAAGTGACAGGCGCGCGCTCATTTCACGTGTGGCTAAAAGAGCTCTCCTCCAACTATGCTTCAATTTCATTTCTCCTCCCTACACCCTTTTCCAGCCCGGGGAGGAGAGACCCATCATCGCCATCACCAGCTAGCTCTCCTTACCGAACCCCAAGCCTCATCGCCCAGCGTAGCCATGCTCTTTGGCTACTGACGCGATTGGCTCCTTTCGGCTAAAAATCAAAGGGTATGGCAAGTTCTGCTGTTCTTCTCCACTGCGGGATTAGCTCCGCGCTTTTATTCTACTCAACCCTATGCGACCCCAACACGAATTATCTGAAACGGATCAGTAAGAAAATGTCTCGTGGTCAGTGTCTGAGACCTGTTGTTGTTAATGTCATAATTGTCTGCCCTGCGCCGTGCGCATGGGCATTGAGTTTGTGTGTCCTGCGTTGATTCACATCTTCCCATCCTCGGCGCCATAACAGATTACTCATACTTTCTAGTACACCTTGTCGCTGATTTCCAGCCTCCTTTTTTCCTCTCCTCTCGCTGTGTTGTTTGTAACGTAACTTTCTGTGTCTTGGAGTTGAAAGGTCAATTACGCACAAAGATTAACAAAAGTTTATTAATCATGAAGTATTAAACGGTAATAAATGAAATACTTCAATGCAAAGTTCAAGCAAGCAAATCATTCCCAAAAGTCTGACCAAAAAAATCATTGCATTATTAAATTAAGGGGAGGGGCGTATTTTTTTTCCTGTGGGTTAAGAGACCTCCTACATCTCACACGCCACACCAAAACCCATAATTCTTCATATCACATACTGAAAATGATTTTATTTATCCATTTACATTAACTTGTTATAAACTTGTCCGGAAAAGTCAAATAATATGCTTTATATTAGCTCAAACATTTATTAAGAAACCCAAAATTCAATAAATAAGCACAGACAATAAGTTAAAACAGATCACAAACCGACCAGTATGTAACAAGAATGCTTTATCTACACAAAACATCCTATTTCACATTGTTTGTTCATTCTTCCAAATAGCATCTGTTCTCCGGGATTGGATTGGACCAGCACATGCAGAAAGAGTTGGTTGTGGTCTCTGTACAAAGTTTGGCAGGGCTGGAGAGAGACACTGTCCATGTGCACCAGGCCCTCGCTACTGAGCTTGCAGGGCGTGTGGCAACAGCAAGAAGATGCAATAGAGACGACAGCAACAAAATAAAAACAAAAAGGTGACAGGTTTGCAACTAAATCGATCAAGAAATCAAAGATCCAGAAAAGGGAAGTGTTTTCCCCCCTCACACTTTTTTACAAAAGGAAACATTACTTTGATTTCTGTTCTCCCTTAGAAACGCTTAATCAAAATGGGTTCAATTTCTTCTTGATTTCTCTTATCACTTCATTAATCTGCCCAGCCCCCCCCAAACCAGTGTTGGCCGTTAGGAAACCTACAGACCCCCCAAAAAAACCCTGCAATAATGGTGGTGGGGGTCGTTATTGTTGTGTTTCTTTAAAAAAAATGGATCTTTTGGCAAAGCCCAAAAGATGGTTGGGTGGATGGGGAAGGGAGACAGGAGACAAATTAAAACGAGATCCCACATGCCCAATGAGTCCTTTCGTGTGTTGCTGTGAAGACACAAGGCCCTGGTCGTTGTGTCTCCTCCCGGGCACACAGGCCTGGGGGCGTGTGAGGGGTGGGGGTTTCTCTACCCACAAACCAGTCCGTTGGTGTCTGATTTCAGATCCTGAGTCGACTCCCTGGTAAGTAAGTCGGGGAGGGGGGCGGAGAGGGGGGCGCGATCCGCAAGGGGAGGCGAGGGCGGCGGCCGGGCGCGGGGCGGGGGCGGGGGCGCGGCCATTAGGTGAAGCTCATGGAGACTGTGTGCTCGAGCGCCTTGCGGCGGAGGGAGGCGATGCTGGTTCCCCGCCACACGTCGCTGCTGTCCGGGGAGCTGCAGAGCTGCGGCGAGCCCGTCACGTTGCTGGGGCCGGGCAGCGAGGCGGGCACCATGCCGGGGAAGGCGGGCTGGTAGAGGTGCGACTGCAGGCCGGCGCCGTTGGAGCCCGCCAGGCTGTTGGACAGGCCCATGGAGTTGGGCGGCGGCCCCGCCGCCAGGCTGCACTGGGACAGCGACTGCGCCATGGCCTGCTGGCGGCCCAGCGCCGGCGGCAGCGGCAGCTGCGACACGCCCGGCATGGCGGCCGCGGCCCAGCGCGTGTCGTTGGCGTGGAAGGAGCACAGGCTGTCGCCCATGGCGGCGGCGGCGGCCGCGGCGGCCGAGGGGAACTGCGGCAGGCCCGGCGTGGGCAGCAGCGTGCCCGGCGCCCGGAACACGTTCGTGGTCTTCTTGCGCTTCTTCCACTTGGCGCGCCGGTTCTGGAACCAGACCTGCCGGACAGGGGGGGAAGCGGGCGAGAGAGGCTGGTTAGGGACCGTGCGCCGCGGGGAGCCACCGGCGGGAGAGCTGCTCAGCCCCCGCCTGTGCCGGCCTCCCCCGGGCCCCCCCACACACACAGCTAGGCCCGAATCCGCTGCCAGGGCCGCCCCTGCGCTACACCGCTCCCACAGCGGCCACCTCGAGACAGGGGACGAGGCCCATTGTGCCAGGCGCTGGGCAAGCCCGCGGGAAAGTGCTGGCTGATCGGAGAAGACAAGTGGCAGGAAGGGTGGGGCGTTCACATCTGGAAACTGCATCCACACTGCATAGGGCTTATGCGGAGGAAATGCTGGGTATGAGGTAGCCTGTAGCGCTTACAAACACATCCTCATGGCTGCTTACGTGTGGGTAGAATCACAGACTGTAGGACTGGACAGACCTCAGTAGGTCATTTAGTCCAGTCCTCTGCGCTCAAGCCAGGGCTGAGTAATAAGTATATATGCAGACATAAGATGCAAACATGGAAAATATATCTGAGATGCTTCCCTATGAACATCATTCCCACATCCTACCCTACCTGTCCATGTGTAGAACGTATGCCCACATTTGTATACATCTACATATATTTATGACTCTAGTGTATGTACAACCTACACCACATAGACAGACATCCTCTTTCTACTGAAAGTATAAAAATGGAGATTTAAAACTTGAGGAAAGACCTCCTTATTTTGACTCCTTAAAGACACAACCTCCCCCCCTCCCCAATTTGCACCAAGAAAAATAGTTTATTTGTAAACTAAACGGATCTGATAGTAATTCACCTTGAATAATAAAGCCTTTACCATTGATTCACATTCTGATTTGTGTAGCCAAGATAACCTGCCTTGCACCAATAATGGTGGTTATGCCTTTAAATATAGAATTACATGTGCATATGCCAGATGCAAAGGGGTCTTTAATTAACGTTTCTTTGGTGTGTATATGGGGGGCGAGGTATTTCCAGTTTTCCTGCACTGCATTAGCCTTCAGACCTGCTGTTTACAGAAAACGACAAGAGGCCTGAGCCTGCGGGCCTTATCCCTTTCTCAACAGCCAGGATCTTCTCATCTGTAGAGTGAAAGTAAATTTATCTTTCCGACATTGCAAATGAATGGAGGCCAAGTTCAAAGCTTACTTATTGTAGTTGTCAATAAAATTTAATTTTGCTTTGACAAACCCAAGTCTCTTTTGCAATGAGCTATATTTGATTAAATACACTTCGAACCTACCTAGACTGGTTACATTTTACTTCTTAATAATGGCAAAGGGAATCTCTGATCTTTGGGCTATTTGTCTACAAATGTCAAAATAAAGAAGACGCAATAGGGGTTTCCTGTGAGATCATTGTCTAAACCACGTTACCATGACAATAATCTCTTAACGTTTTTAGGTATCCATTTCGATATGCTAGCTAATTAACTGGATTTTCATCTCCTTCAGCCCGCTGGTGAACTGATACTTGATGTGATACCTGCGCTTTAGTCTTAATCATCCTGCATTCAGTCATTTAACACTCTTGTTTTTAATCGGGCCAAACGCGGCTGGTTTTACAAACTGGGAGTCAATGGAACAGGATTTGTCCCGATTCAAATGACTTAGTCTATATTTTGAGGGATTTTACAAAGGTCTGACTCTATATAATCAGAGCCAAGAATGTGACAACTGGTTTCCTAAGATCAGTGTCTGGCTTGTTCAGATAATTCACTACTTATCACGTATCCCCAAATCCTTCACACACGCACTGCAATGGAACTATACAGTTTGGGTCTATTGTATAGCACCGAAAATTTTCTTTTTTTTACGGGAAAACGATTTAGAGCATTAGGTTTACTCCGTTCCTCCCCAATTCTCGCTCTGCTCCCTTTCCTGCGTGACTTTATTGTCTCTTCCTGACCTTTATTCTCTTGCATTTTCTCTCCTGGTTTTATGCTCTACAGTCACAGCTCTGCTGGAGCCGCGCGAGTTGCCGTGTGACTAATTAATAAAGCTGCAGGAATGTATATAATGAAAGGGATCTATGTCTGTCCCAGGACTGAGCTGTTGGCAGCCACTTTCACTCATAACGAGGTGAATTCATGTAAAATATTCCTGTCTAAAAAGGGGGGAGGGGAGAAGCACCGATCCTGTTTGAGCTAGCGCCGGAATTGTTATCAAAAGTCTGTGTTATCGTAACATGATTTTCGTAGGTCAGCTCCGAATTTTTTCACTACTAACGCCCTAGGGGCTGCGTCATTAGCAAGCAGCTCCAAAACCCGACATCCTGCCTTGCTGCTCTTCGTTAGAATGTTTTAGGGTCAGATTTATAGTAACCAGATGCTTGGATTCCAGGTGATAACATTGGAGTGAATAGACGGACAGGTTTCATTGCATTATCAAATGAAAATACTGGGATGTAGTAAAAAGGGAAATCAGCGAATCTGGATTATTACTATTCTAGACCCTAGAACCTGCTGGTGTTTATCGTTTAATATTATATACCTAGACTGAGAAGTATGGCCGGCTATTAACAGAAATGAACAGCTGTTAAGGAACTAAATGTTATATGAATAATCGAAAAATCGTGTTCAATTATGTTTTAGGGTTAATAGTTAAATTGCGGCTACAAAATCTTTTATGTTTCATGGTTTACTGGTGTTGTAAAGAATCTCCATCAGGTCTGAACGCCTCAGTTCATAGCTATCGTGCATATGCTTTTAAAATGTGAATGTTTCCAGCTGAAAACTAGTGCATGACAGATTAAAACGTAGAGAAAACCTGAGGGAGATTTTGAAAATGCACACATGACAACTCTGGAAATATATTAACCACAGGCATTGGGCAACTCTGGCGTATGTTTAAAATGCAACTAGTCCCTGAAAATTGTTAATACAACAGTGAGAATCTAATGGAGGTTGGAAACTAAAAATCTACTTTGATCTCTGCTGTTACAGGAATATAGACATACTGTAAATGTATTTTAAAATATATAGCCCGTTTAATTCCCCAGCAATAAATGTGTTAGAAATGGAGAAGAAGTGAGAATATTACTTTTTTTTTCAGGAGCCAAACCTTTATGAAGATCTCATTGGAATCTAGCAGATGATTAATGTGAAGATTTGGTAGGAAATCTGGAGAGCTGTATTAAAGCTCAGATCTCAGGTTCATTTCGATCAGCCAGCCGTGAACTCTGGGCCGAATTCATTACACTTTAATAGTGCTGGGAGAGGAAGAAAATGCAATTTCTCATTCCATTAGAAAACTAGAAAATACTCTCAGCTTGTCCCCTATTAAGATGTGGCAGGTGACAGGACCATTGTGGGGGACACGGTCAATGGAATTACAGCACATTATTTTTGTTCGTATAAAATATTGAAAGGCAAGGCTGACTGTGCAGAAGTTATTTCACTGATTTGGTTTTTATGTAAATAAAATATTGAAAGTTAATTAATCCATGCTAGAGACTAATGATTATGCTTATTATATTGCATTGGATCGCGTAATTTGCATGATTCTCGCATTGCTGCTTAATAAGCCATTCCAGGTTATAAATAATTCTGAAATTGGTTTCTAATAATGGCATGCTATAAAAAAAATGGTTTTATTACGCAAGCCTGAAAACCAGAGCGGTATCAGACATAGAACTAGCTTCCCCTATAAGCAATAGGCCTCTAATAATTATTTAAATGAATACTATACATTATATATAGCTCTAAAATGAGGAAAGAGATAATTTATTCTAGCATTTAAAATACATAAAAACATATACAGCCGCTATAAATTAACTGTTTAGATCATTTCTTAGTCAGTGTGGTGCCCCACATACTGTAAGGAATGTGTAGGCAATCTGTTAACTATAAAGAATACTGTGCGGTACTCATATAAGAACATAAACCAATTACTTTTTAATTTAAATTTGGTCAAGGAGCAATGATACAGTGAATTGTGAAGTCAATACATTTTACATAAATTATTTTTGCATTACATTCCATGTTAATCATTTTGAAGTGTTAATTAAGAAGGCTATGTTGATCTGATTACTTTTTAAACTACAGAACATTATTGTAAAAAATATTTAAATTGCCACTCTATTAAACTGTTTTTATCAGCAGTCTCGTGCTGTTATCATTGGTTCAAGATTATGCTGAGCCCATTAAAACACTTTATCTTTCTTCATACATATTTCTTTTATGTGCTTTTGGAAAATAACTATTTCCATTATATATTTTATATTTTATTTCATTTACCACACTCCTAATACTGAAATTGGTGTCATTAACCTTTGGAAAATCCAATAAAGTTTAATCGTCCACATTTTCTTTTTTTTCCTAAAGTCAGTTGTCCAGTTATATTTTATTTGTGAATCCTTTCTATTTTAATTTAAAGTAATTGTCATCATGTATCAGTTTTATAAAATCGTTTTGCTTTTTAAACGTGTGTGTGTGCATGCGCGTGTGTGTTCTGTTACAAACAAGAAACCATCAGTTTCTGCTTAAGAAACGTTCATTTATTTTTTAATATATCTTTTGTCTTTTTTTTCCATTTTTGAGATAAGGACTTGGCTTGCCGTGATAATTTTCGAAAATGAACATTATTAAAATGCAACTGCATTCAAAATATCACCATTCCACGTATAATTAAAGTACGTTCAATGAGGATCGCTTAAGGATCTTATACAAATTCCCCAGAATAACAGTTTAGGTTTAAAATCGTTGTTTGTATCAGTCTGTTGTTTTTTTATTCCCCTGGCTTCTTTTAATGTCTTTCTAAATTTCTTGACTAAACTTGTATATGTCAAAATACATATAATAAAATGAGATATTTAAATAATTGATATTTAAGCTATTTAGTTCTACTCTTGTCTTCAGAATTTGTTATTAAGAAAATTAAACTCAAAAAGTTTAAAAGCTTAAAGAATTTTTTAACCAACCATTTAAAATTTAACATATTGTTAAGATTCAATTCATATTATATAGGAGATTTGAGTTGTGAAATATTTCAGGCACTCGCGCATAAAGTTCCGGGGAAAATATTGCCGCAGATTTTAATGGCAGATCTTCAGTACCTTGGACAGCTTACACTACTAAATTAGATTCAGAGCACAACCAATTCAGTGCTAACGATGATGAAAGAAGCGGGAACATATTAGGAGCATACGCTTATTGTAAACATTTCAGGAGACATAAACATGTGACTAATTGAACAGCCTCTGAATTTGCAATTGCTTTCCTAGTGTTCAATGCTGCTTTCCACTGGAATTCAATATTCCCCCCCAAATCCAAGTAAATACCACTTCAGATTTACAGTACGATTTGAAATTATTTTAGCTCGCTGGTAATATTTCACAGGCTCATTAGGAAAGAGGAAGCGCAACTGAATGTATTAAAAATGAAACAGAAAACTAGTTACAGCAGATCTGTCTTTGGTTTTGTTTGGTTTGAGGGGTCTCTTTTCGATCGATCGATTGATCGTTCTTTTCAGAGATCAATTGTAAAGTGCGAGGGTGTTCGCTGGATGTACAATCAGCCCAGAAAACACACCATTTTACTACGCAGAACTGTGTCCCGCGCTACACTGTTCCCCCTAACGGGGATTGGTTCAGCCATTTATGCAGAAATCGAAGTTCTGTTTAATAGCTGATATTCAACTGTTGCATTCACACTAGTGCTGATAATCCCTTTCTTGCCCCAGATGGGCGTTTAAAAAATTCCTTGCGGCTTCAAATGCTATTTTGTTGGGCCCCTTTTGCACAAGGTTGGTCTCTAGGCTCTGGCTCTCGATGGGTTTGTTCCTATTTATGCTAGGGGTTAGGCGGTGGTCTTTGGAGCTGCCTCTCTAGACGGTAGGATCGGGGGAATTACAAAGCAGCCTGTTCTCTGATCAGCCCACCAGGGAAAGCCTAAAGGAGGGGCGCGAGGCCCGAGGTGCGTTGGCGGCAGGTAGCGAGTGCAGGGGGTGACTGAGGGCTCCGGGAGGGATGTGCATGGGAGCAGCTGCTCATACCTGGACCCGGGACTCGGTGAGGCCGATCCTCAGGGCCAGCTCTTCCCGCATGAAGATGTCTGGGTAATGGGTCTTGGCGAAGCTTCTTTCCAGCTCATTTAGCTGCGCCGGGGTGAAGCGGGTCCGGTGCCGTTTCTGTTTCTGCTGCCCCTGCTGCTGTCCCGTTTGGTTGGGGTTCTGCCCGCCCGGCTGCCCCTGCTGCTTGTCGGGGTCTTTGGCGCTGACTGCCAAGGAGGCCGGGTTGGAGCCCACCGTGGTGATGTCCTCCCCGGGCAGCAGGGTGGCCCCTTCCACCGTGTCCGAGTTGGGAGCCATGTCTCCCGGGTGCCCTCCCGGGTCCGAGCCCCCTACGCCCAGCCGGCACTTCACCGCCTCCCGGTGTCCCAGCAGCTCCGCTGCATCTTTCATTCCTGCGGAGGCAAAGCAGCGGCCGTCACTCCCCTGCAGCCAGGTAGGCGGCCCCCGCGCGGCTCACGCTGGGATCCAGCAGCGCCCGGCGCACCAACTTTGCCATGGGGCTCGCCCCAGCCATGGAGCCTCCAGCCCACCCCGCCGCCCCACAGCTCCGGGCCGGCAGAGCCGTCAGACCCACTTGAGTGGGCAGGGAAACTTTGGGGCCAGCCGCTCTGCCTGCGGGAGGAGCCGGCGCTGGCCCGTCTGTGGGGCCTGACCCGGCGGGGCCTGCCCGGAACCGGGCGGGGGGAGTCTGGGGGGCTTATTGTGTTGGCCGGTGGGGCTGGCAAACCCAGGCCGCTTTCTCTCAGGTGGCTTCGCCTCCCTGGCAGCTGTGGAGCAACCCAACCACATTTTGTCCCATCTTAAAGAAAAGAGAAAAAAATAAAAAATCGCAAAGATTAGGGGGAAATCTGTCCCGGAAAGGGGGAGACCAGGGAGGGAAAGAGAAATTAAATGCCCACAACTGGGGCTGCTTCTCCATGGCCCATGGACTTTTTTTTAAAGACTCTGTTAAATCAAATTAAACTTTAATACAGTACAATTACTTTGAAAGAAATTAGCCCATTTAGAGCGCATTAAGGTAAAACAAGGAACAAATTGTCAATTTCCTGCTCTGGCTTCTTCCTTCGCCGCTGCCGGGGGGCGAGAAAGATGCTGGGGGGAAAAAAACTCACCGAGTCGGGCGTCCAGGAGGTCGGCGTGAGACAGCATCGCGCACCGCTCCAGGGCGAAGGCTGTTCCCCCCCAAATTTTAGCGGTTTTAAGTTATTTAAAATAGATATAAGATATAGATATATATAGATCGCCTAAATGAAAGAAAATTCGGTGTGTGGTTAAAAAGGGGGTCTCTTGCATTATAATGTCCTTTAGAGAGACGGGGAGGTGCTTAACACTTCAATGAACCCGTGAGCAGCTCGGCGAAGGGACCAATCAGGAGGGCAGGCTGCAAATGTCAGCGAGCCCGGCGAGTCCCCACTCCGCCCGCCCGCCCGCCTGCAGCCTCAGCACAGCAGCCCCGCAGCCCGGGGCTGGGCTGTCTCGCTGCGTCTCCGCTTGTTTCGCTCCCGCCGCCCGGCTGGAGTTCGGGTCCTTCTCCTGGCCCGCGGCCCCTGCTCAGATCTGCCCCTTTGCAAGGGCCTAAGCGGGTGCCTGGCGGCGCCTTCCAACCCGACACGGGGTAGGGCAGGGAGTGCCAAAGGAGTGCGGGCGGGCCCGCTTGGGAGCCTGGCTAGCAGGCTTGCCGGTCCAGGGAGCTTCTCACGCCCTGTTTGGGGCTGGCTTGTGCTTTGTGTGTCCACGTTCACGCTGCAGATCGGCTGTGAGTTTCAGGATCATTGCGGGGCAGTGGCTGGTGTTGGGAAAGTCCCGTTTCAGCATTTGTAATGCTGCCCAAATCGCTTATCCCCGTCGTGCCCGCTGAAAGACAACGAAGGATACAGTGATTCGAGTTCCTAATGAAACTTACACACGCTCTGGTTCCTTCCCCCACTCCACCAAAGGTGATCACAACGCGCTTCTCGCCCGGGCGAAATGTTTGTGTGAAAAAACATTGCCCTGAGACTGAAAAGCCCTTTAACATTTTGGGTTAGAGTTTCCAAGCTTGGCCACAAACTCAGATTAAGGCGGTAAATAAAGTTAAATGATTTTTATTTTCCTCTTGACTATGTTAAACTACTCGAACAATTTAAAGTGCTTTGCACAAGTGAAGCGAACCATTTCTAATGTTCTGATTTTTCAAAGCCAGCCAACAACAAAGTTTAGATTAGTAATATATTTCTAACCAGAGTAATTTTCAAGATCATTAGGCATTTATGTAATTAGTGCCAAATCTATAAGCTTTTATTACGATTATTAGAGTAAAATCAGTATAAATTTGTACTAATTTACTACTGTTTAGACTTGGCTGTCAAGCCAAGAGGTTCTTATTGTAAATGATAACTGAGGAAATTAAGTGCAAAATTCTGTACCATTTCTGATCCGCTCCTAAACAATCCGTTTCAATTGTATTTGTAGCAGAACATAATGCCCTTTTAAAGTTATTTGACTTGTATTTTTATTTGCAAAACAAGAAAAATACCCTCTACCCAGGCACAATGAAAACTGATATTTACTACTTCCAGCTTGATTAACATCGATTTTTAATTCAAAAGTGATGCAATTAAGATTATTCATTTAGTGCAAATAAAGCGTCCACAAAAAGGGAGCCCAGTGAAGTCTGTGTTAAATAATACAGCGCAAATGGCTTTTTTTGTTCGCCACCCAATTGACTTACACAAAACATTGTAAATGCTGCATGCGAGCAGATGCAAGCGTGATTTTGTTTGCCGCTCAGATGTGGTGGGTTTCGGCAGTGACTGAACAAGGAGACAAAGGAAGCGGCCGACCGCGATGTAGGGCAGTTTTGTTCCCTTTTCTCCCCTCTTCAGATCCTTGGTTACATTGATTCAATTCAGCTCCAGAGACGTCGGGCGGTTGGGTGCAACTCTGTCCCTGCACAGCAGCCCGGGAATAGCTAGGGCCAGAGACCGACCCAGGCCCCACTTTTGTGGGTCAGCAAATGGTGGTGTGTATAGTTCGATTTTTTTTTTAAATTTACTTTTTAAAATCTATTTTATTTTTACGCCCGCGAAAAAGGGGCCCCTTCCGGGATGAAAACCCTGGGAGCAGTCCTCCCAGCAATCCCACTTTGTAACAAGTAGCGCTGTGAGAACCGAAGCAAAGTGAGAACGGACCTTCAGACGTACCAAAGGAGACAGCCCACTCCAGGGGAGGGGGGCTGCTAACTGCAAGAGCCCTCTTTGGATGGATGCTGGGGACTTAATTGTGCGGAGGCTGGGGAGGTTTTACGCAGTGAGCCCCAGGCTGGCTAGACTCAGGGGTTTTCATGGCCCTGGGGGCTCTAGGTGTGTGTGGACTAAGTCTGCTAGGCGATGTCTCTGATGGCTTTGAGTTGGCTAGGGAAATGGTTGGAAAAATCCGGAGCGAACACATGCGTTCTGAAGTTACACTAGTCAAGGGCCGTGTTTGGTTTTTAGTTACATGCTACACGGAGGGGGCATAATATCCAGATCCTGCAAATGTTGTGCCTCCTGTCTTTCTAGAATACGTGCTCTCTAGTCCCACCCAGAGATATCCTTCGGGTTGTTGTATGTTTCAGGTCGATAAATAAACGTGTAATAGTTAATGTGAAGACACATCAGAGTAATAACAATGGGATGAAATCAAAGGATTATCAATCTCTCTTAGTAACCGCTGAATAACAATGTTGCACCGTGATTGATAGCGCGCTTCATTTTATGACTTTTCTATTGCTCCTGATTTTTATAGCAGTATAAACAAACTAAATCATTTCTACTAAGGCTTCAAGGGATAATCGTTTTCGGGGGGAAAAATAAGAAAAGGAAATCTGTGAAGGGGGAAAAAAAGTCCAGGGCTGACATTAAGCACGTCAGAAAGCAAATGACAATGGTAGATATGTAAAACACTATAATCCCTTTTCGCTCCTCTCTCCACTTGTTTTGTCAAATGTGTGAATCCACCTGGGCAGTGGCTGAGATGTATTTACAAAGATTTTATTCCCCGTCATCCTTCCATTTTCCTAGGGTAGCCAGAAAAGTGTCAGTCAAGTCCATTCCTTTTATAATTTAAGGTATTTCCCACATGATCATAGAAACCGAAGTTCCTAACAAGGAAAGGCTTAGCACAATGGCCCCAAAATCTTCAGAATGACAAGAGTGTCTTCAGAAATCACTTCAGAGCAAAGTAAAAGGATTTTCTATGACGGATCCAGTGATTTTTCCTCAATAAATAGGTTTTAGATTGTTACACACACGTAGAACTGGAACAAAGGGAACTACCAGAAAATATATTGGTTGCCCCTAATAAAATTTATTTAGACAGTTTACTTCTCATAAAAATAGAGATTGAATTTTGTACGAGAGTGCCTGCCAAGGGGCTAGGCACATGGCATTTTTTTCCTTTTCCTCTTTTTAACGAAGCACATAGAGGACCCAATCCCGCGGTCGTTGCTCACGCAAACCCTCTCCTGGCTGTGCTGGGAGGTTTGCCTGAGTAAGGACTGCGGGATCGAGTTCTTCAGCGTTTAAAAAAGAAATTACCCTAATTCCCTCGTGTTCTGACCCTGGGAA